>NW_008794446.1:9079282-9143434 GCF_000699145.1 Aptenodytes forsteri | reverse complement strand
TAGGGACATGGTTTAGTGAGCATGGTGGTGTTGGGTTGGTGGTTGGACTCGATGATCTTAGAGGTCTTTTCCAACCTTAATGATTCTATGATTCTGTGGTACTCGGAAGGAGCACAAATACTTCCTGGCTATGTGTAAACCTCCTTTGTCTCCTCCCTCAGTCCCTAAAATAGATATAAATGTTTTCTATCACCAGCCATATTCCAACTTTGATCTGCTATCTCTGTCTTCACAAAACTAGAAATAAATTTATAGCTGCCTAATTTTGTACAATTTCATATATTCTGAAAAATATGTATTTAGTCAACACGATATTTAATGTGATTAATGCTACCTAGCTGACAGTTTTGGGTTTTTTTTTTCCTGCATATGGTCCTTCTCAGAGCAGTTGGAGCAAACGTGGTGAGACAAGACCTCATTTACTTCACAAAGGGGAAGAGTACAAGGGTTGTGGGCAGGGGGTAAAGGGAAGGTGTTCTAGAAGTATGAGACAGAATAACAATGTGTAGCTCTGTAGTGGAAGTTCTTGTCCCTAACTTGTTCCCTTTGTCTTTATCATTGCAGCAGCATAAGTGCTTTCCCTTCTCTTGTTTCTTGCCTGTGGGGCACTGACTCTGCTAAAGCCATCTGCCACTCCTTGTCATTTTATTGCATGCAGTTGACAGCTGCAGGTGGGAAACAGGGTGGTTAGAAGGGAGCTGAGATCCTGTTCATTGAATACCAGAGACCTCTGTTGGCAAGATAAGATGATTATATTTTCTTACCCAGAACCTCTCAGAGTACTCTTTGCCAGTGTTATAGAGAGCATGAAAAGTGGTCGTCAAGAATGAATGTCAAATCAAATATGGGAAACTTACAAGATCTAGGAAAGTTAAGTGAATTTGAAGTTGGGACCCTTCACCCCTTCTAAAGTTTCCCTTAGAAGATGGACGATGTTGACTTCAAAGTTTCGATGCTTACATGTATGAGAAACCTGCTAGTTGGCCATAATTTAATCATGCTGCCTTGAGTCTTGAGGTGATGTGCTTTTCATGGTGGAACTTTCTTTTTTTTGGAGAGAAGGAAGAAATAGTTTTCTGACAGATTGACTTTGAAATAGAATGTTGACTACTGCTCTGGCAAGCAAGTAAACGTAGGAGTAAATTTTGGAGGACAGTGCATTGTAGGACCCTGAAAGGTTAGAAGTTCTTACTTCCACAATACGTTTCTTACATGTTCCTAATTTATTGTTTGGTATTGCCCTCTTTATACATATGCATAGTAGGCCCCACACAACCTTATAACTATGCAACCGCATTTCTTAATGGAAGTTCTATGCCTTGAGTTCAGTACATTACCAATGATGATTGCTTTTCCCTGAGTATTTCAGGCAAGTGTATTACTGTTAACCTAAAAAGATGCATTTGGAGTGATTTACTAACCTCAAAAAACTGTGTCCACAGGTTTCTTTCATTTAATAAAATTGAGGATAACCGAACTCAGCATTGTAAATATCAGTATCTGAACAGGAACAAATAATCTTTAAATGTATTGAACTTCTATTTGGTTGCACATATTTTAGAGGCAGAAAAACTTCTAGTTACTTCTTACTTGAATGCATATGAAGTGAATGGCTTGTGTCCAACAGACATCAGTGTAATGCCACTTGATATCAAGAGAGAACAAATTTGCCCAATGGCAACCTATTATTAAGTGCTGCAGTGACTGCTTTTTAAGCAGGGCTTTTAACCAAACTGGAGACAGAAACAGGAAACAAGCTGCTGGCACAGTTATGTCTCCTTCAGGACTTCCTTTCAATACAATGAGTTACTAATGTGCCTTAACCATTTGCATTATTTTTATCAAAATGTTGTCAAGAAAAGAAACTTTTTTTTTTGTATTTATAAAAATGTTTTTTTATTGTACACCAGTTAATTTCTTTCTCATATGTTATAGCCAGTGTATAGTCTTTGGGGGTTTTTTGGTAGGAACTAGGACAATAAGCACAATGATTGCATGATACAATACCACAGGCATTCATACATGTCTACTGAAATGATTTGAACATGTTTTGGTGCTACTAAACCTACTGAAGTGCACCGAAGTTTAAGGCCCATAGACCTGCAAGCTTATTTTGGAAGATTTGATGATTATAAAAGACAAATTACCTAGAAGATATCTCATATTATATCATAGACCTAAAGCTGTGAAATTGCATCGTACCCATAATGATCAGTCAACAAATTTGAAGCTCAGTAAAATGTGTAGGTGAGTTGGAGAAGTCCGTGATAGTTTGATGCCAATTCTAAAACACTTGATTTTGGAAATTTACTCTGGGTTTTGGAACTCCTGATGTTTGAAGGTGTTGGATTTGGCAAGAGTATTATAAAGGCAGTAGATTTTCTTTTAAATAGAAAATATTTCACAAGTGCAATAAAATTTCCACACCTAAGTCAACAAAATGTGTTTTAGTACAGCATGCTTCTCTGTGTGCTTTCTATGTTCTAAAAGTCTTTGAGGTAAGTGCTATAAGAAGATCATCTTATAACAGATACAGCAACTCCAAAACTGAAATATGAGCTGTCAGCATGATCAGCAACATTTTTAATACTGCTTGTTATTCTGTACTACCTTCTATTAAGAACGGGCATTTGTTTTTTAATCCAGTTGTGACTCCAGAATATTACAAACATAAAAATACATCATTAGCTTTGTTTCAATATTGATTTTAATAGATTGTTGATATGCTAACTTTTTTACAATATTAAATCTTCAGGTTATTGCGTATTTGGAAAAAATGTATAGGATGAATGTAGCTTCATTGCATAAAGCTAATATAGTTTTACTGCAATAATATGGCAAGTACTGAATCTGCTGGCCAGTTAATCAGGCTGTTCTTAATTTTCTTTATTTTTCCATACTTCTGGTGACCTGCTCAGAAAAAATATGGTCTGTTTAGATTATGCCACAGCTCCATATTTTAGATCATTAGGCTTAGTACAGCTCACCAGTATTGTTTGTATTGATAATTCTATGTGAAACTTGACATAAAAATACACAATTATTACGATATTCAATTTCTTTTTTGATATGTCACACGTATTTTCTGAAGCAAAAGTAAATCTTAAAATTTAAAATAAAACATACTTTTAACCTTATAAAAAAATCCTATTTTTAAGATTTTGGTAGTATTATAGAGATGGCCATAATTACATTAGAACTGTGCTATGTTTTATGTCTTTAACAATAATATTATTAAGGAATATAATGACTATAAAGTCATACGACTTGGAATAATCACTTGACATTCAGTTCTAAGCAACTCAGTTACATTTATAGCTTTATTTCACTTGCACGCTTATGTAAAGTTTTGATTCTTTTAGCAATTAAGAAAGCATATGAAATACTTAATTTTTTCCACTGAATACTATTATATGAAATCAAGAAGTCAATGGGGATTTTTCTCCCAAATCCCTTTTGTTTCAGCATGATTCTTTGAATTAATATTTAATCAGTTTATATCATTTAGCTTTTAGACTTTTAGCTTTATTGTCTTCTCTGAGTCAAGTGAAGTCAAGTTTGTTTTGCAGGACTGCTTTTCTGTGATATTGTGTAGAGATGTTTATTGTATTACTATTCTTAGTTCTTTTTTAATCTTTTCATAACATTACCACTCTTGAATTTCTGTAGCATTCCAAACTGTATAAAAATTGAACAGCAGCAACCTTAAGTCTTTCTTGATACTTTTTTCAAGGTTACTGAGCTGCAAAGTCTCGCAATTTGTCTTTTGTTTTTACTTAGCAGAACTTCAGTTACTATTCGGCCAGAAGATAAAAAGTCTTGTAAATACACATCATATATTATATCAGTCTTGTTTCTTTCCAAACATAGATGAGAAACATTTCTTGAAACTTCTGAGTTCCCTTAACAGTATTTTTACTGTCTCTGTCCACTGTTTGGTCTTTGCTATTACTAGAAATTGTTTTGTTCTTAGATACTTTTGTTCTTATATACCTAATTTTTTTGCAGCATTAGTGCTGTCAGCTTCTCCTGCCAACCTTGTGCACTTAATAACTTCTAAAATTTGTTGACTCTCCTTTTCCATTTTTCCATTTGTTCTACAGTGCTTTTTATATCGAATTGTTGTATTTGGATCATCCAGAATTCTTTCTGAGATTTCCCATTTCATGTTTCTCTGCTTATTTTTTTTTTCCTCAGACTTAAAAAAGCAACCTATGTCTAATACTGTATCTGTGTGCATTTGTAGTACTTGATGGTAGGTCTTTTTTACCCATGTTGACATGCATAAAATCTGATAATCATCAATGTCCCATAGACCATTACCATCACTAAGTGAGAAATAACCATTAAAATGTAATCTTGGTTTTCCTGTAGAGTGCTGCCTGACACACCTCTTTGCCTGTTCTGTTCTTCCTAGCAGACTTTAGCTCTTTTCTACGCTTCAAAATACAATTTATCTTAAAAGATATCAATACTGCCACTGAAGTATACTTTCTTCTTATTGATTAGAATTCATTAATTAGGGTGTTCATGCAGTAAAATGTGAATTTGTGTGTTATAGTTTATGCTCATTCTGGTTGTATATTTTTTGAAGTATATTATGCTTGTTTTAGTTTCATATTGTAAAGCATGTTGCAACTGTTCTTAATCTTTTTTCTATACTACTTTCCTTATGTTTTGGGTTCCATCCTTTCATTTGTCAGTCTCTTCTACTCTTAAATGATAAAAATTACTCATTTTGTCTTTTAAAACAGCGTAAGTAAACATCAGTCCTTAAGCTCTGAAGTAGGCCAGAAATGTATTAAACGTTATTTTTCACATCTAGCTGAAAGCAATGACATTATATTACTGTCATATAAGGTATTCAAATTAGGATCAAATTCAAATAGCATGTTATGTAAGCTGGATTTATTTATTCTTTTCTTGTTATTGTTGCTATATAGTTTGGATTTCTAAACTAAAAGTTACACTTGCATTTCCACATAACTGACAAAACCAAAACGTAAGAAACCGAAAATTAACACAAAGACTCAAATAAACAAAAGGGAAGTAAGCAGAGAAAAAAATTTTCTATTGGCCAAGCACAATATTCTTTATGAATGTGGGGATGCAGTTCGTTGATTTAATAATCAAAAAAACCTAATGCCAAATTATAACTTCCTTTCCATGACAGTTTCAAATAGTTCCCCTTTTTTTATATATATAATTTGTTTGTTACCACTTCTTAAAAAATAATTAAGCAAGGCTTTATGGACTCTTCTTCTGAGATTATGATAAAAATTGTCTGAGGTAGGATGTGATTTGGTTATGCTGTTTGAAATGTCTTCTATAATAGTCTTTGCCCACCAGATCATAAACAATCATGTTAACACATCTTAAGAAGTTAATATCCCTTAGGTAAGTGGTAGAAACAGATCCTGCGTACGTCTCCAGTTCATTGCAGAATGAAGTAGAAGAGGTTATGTTAGCCACTAGGCAAACCCATTGTGCTCCACATTGCAGTGCAGAAGGAACGTTTTCATGATCAGCTATGTCTTGGCTGATATGTGGCATATTTGAAGAAATTGATTTTTGTCTGTTGATCACGTACTTAGTTGGGCATCTAACAAGCAAGAAGGATACATTAGGGATGTTAGAAGGTGGTAGATTTACAAATGTTGATGTTCTCTAATCTAGACTGATAGCAGTCTCTTCTTTTGAGAATTAAGGCCATAGAAACTTTGTGTATATTTCCTTGTCTTCTAAAAAAAGAACATGATTTTTAAAGCATATGTTTGTTATTTAGCTTCCAGGAATCTATCTGAAATATTTTAATGGCATTGACAGATACATATTTTGGCATGCTGAATGACATGAAGTACTATGGACATATGACTTATGCAATTTAAACAACATTGTGAAATACAATGTTTTTTTTCTTTTTTCTTTTTTTTTTTCCTAGGAAGAAAGGTTTAATTGTAAGAAATGGATGCTAAAGGATTACAAGGAGAAGATAAACTGAAGATGCTCATAATTTTACTAGCTTATTTGGTAAATTAAAAATTATTTTTTTTCCGCAGGATGAATGTTGAAAAATTGTATTGGACACAGGAATGGTGTCTTTTGTTTTCTACATTACTGCTAACACTAAAAGTCTTAACACATGTATGCAGACAATTACATTTTATCAATTTAAAAGTGAGCTTAGTCAACTGATTTGTATAATTTCTTGCTACTCCTCACATGCAATTAAAAAACTTTACCTTGTGAGCCTCTTCATGGACAAAGGACTGGACTAGGACAGAAAATATAGGTGAATATAGTGCTGTGAAGGTGATACTGCTTCACTTCAGAGAGATGGCAGGAATTTTAGGCAATTTGCAGTAGCCATGTCTTAGTACAGTATGCTATGTATGTGTAGTTTAGGAGTTTGGAGTATTCAGCTTATCCACAGAACACAATTACATTGCCTATTAAGCGTACTTCAGCTCTGGCTTGCAGAGACAAGTTCTAGAACTAAGGGTAATTAATGCTTCATAGCTATCAGAAAGGCTTTGGTCTTTTTGAAAAGACTAATACACAAAGTAAGAGTTTAGTAGCAATTGTGGAGAGCGCTTTCTGTGATGGAAGCCTGTATCTACACATTTAATTTAAAATTCTATTGAGGGAGCTCACAGGGTTTGCTAATGTTCCTGGGTAGGATTCCAGTGATTATACTGAGACTTTGCATGGCTGATATTACTGCTTATGGTATTTCTCATAACCTTAGTCTCTGGTTTGGTCAGATAATGTACTTAAATGCCTTTGAAGGCAGAAATTGGATTCTCTCTCATTTGGCCCATTAAATATAAAGTGATAGTGAAATTTAGAATAAATAGTATTTATACAGGTTTGGGGTTTTTTTAAGTTTCCAAAAGGTTTGAGTGACCTTTTAAAATCTCTAAATATTAATGTTTAAAGGAATAGATTTTAGCTTATTTATTCAATTCTAATAGCATCATTAGGAAAATAAAAAATCACAAATAAATGAGACATGACAATATAATGTGACGTAGCTTACTGTCATGAAAATTGTAGCTTTAGTAAATAGTCATATGCATTTTTCATAATGTTGAGTAAGGTGAGGAACTTAAACTCATGTTCAAACAATTAAGTATTTTTAACATTCCACAAGTGTCAAATATCAAGCAGGTCTTCTAAAAATTGTAAAATTATTGCGAGTCACTGAGTACTGAGAACCTTTAAAATTCAGGCCACTTATCCATATTTGGAGTTAGATGATTAATTTTCATTGCCATATTTAAAGTTTTTGATAATGCAGAAAGTAATTTTTAAGATAGAAATGGGAATTTATTTCTCAGATTTAGAGTTTATATAAATTGTATGTTAATCACAGATTAATTATATTTTGGTGAGTTTACTTTTTTTTTTTAAGCTAAGTAGGGTAATTTGTGAGACTGGAGATTGCAGAGAGCAAGAATATAGGGACCACACTGGAAACTGTATCCTCTGCAAACAGTGTGGACCTGGAATGGAACTCTCAAAGGTAAGCAAATCATGCTTTCTTGAAATTACTTTGTTTCCAGTAAGTGCATTTACGTATGTGGTTAAAATAATAGATACCTGTACTTATGTGGAAATACTTTTTAATGATTTTGGCCTTTGAACCTTTTACAGTTTTTCGAGTACCATGTTTTCTGGTTCTCTTTATATAAAATGCTTAGTTCAGAAAATGATGATGCCATTAATAAAGCAGGCAGTACCATTAGAGGATCTGGGTATGGGCTCTCAAATTAAAATGATTTTTTTTTTAAAGGTGAGTTAGTGCTAGAAAGGGGGGAAAAAAAACTACGGGGAATTAAGACTAAATAACCTCACTGTGTAGAGGAGAGTACGAAAAATGAATTTGAAACTAGCGATTGGTACAGACCACTGAATTGGGGGGGGGCTTGATTTTTACAGTGCTGACTTTCAGAATCAGTTCTGGATTTTAGGTGAAATTGCCACTATAGACAACGTTCAAATATTTTCTCTACAACAACTTGTCTGAAAAGAATCGTTTATAATAAAAATAAGGGCATAAGCACATAAATACAGAATAGGATTCAAGTGAGAACTGAGATATTTCCTTAGAACAGCTGGGAGATAGGTGAATTCTGTTTTCACTAGCTCAGCGGTTGGAGCACTTTGTGTTGGGAAGATAGATTCAAGTGAGGCTCAATTTCTTTGTTTTACAGTTTATTCAAAATGCTATAAACCTAATCCATATCTTAATGCCATGTAAAGTAATTGAAAAGCTTGAGGCCAGAAAAATACATGGTAATATGTAGAAGGCACATAAGAAGTCCTTGTTAATATCATGGAGAAGGAAAGATTGTTATTATGAGTCTTACGTAAATGTTTTTTCTTTTAGAACAACTGCATCTCTTCCAAAAGAAAATCCCCATAAAAGTTTTGGAATTAGCAGATTTTTTAGGAATGCAGAAATGAATCAATGGAGATGAATGATGACTGAGGTTATGGACTGAGATTCAGTAGAACTAGAAAGTTAACTTGGCAAAATTTCCAGTGAAATTCCAAGTCTGAATGCAAGTCATGAGGGGGATCTTAGTTGCTTTCAGCACGGAGAAAGTAGGTGCTGTTATAAGCAAGGATAGAGAACAATGAAGGAAGATATAGCTGAAACAGGAGGGAGGGATATGGTGGGGTTCACGAACTTGATCACCGGAAGTGAGAGAGGTAACAGAATAAATTATGCATCATGGGGAGACTAGATGTTTTGGGGGAGCAGGTGTGTCATGCTGGAGGTATGAAGATGGTCAGGCAAAAAAAGAGAGAATGCAAGCTGGTATCATGAAGGGCGAGCAGACTTGTCAAGTCTCATGCATAAGAATAAGACTCTTTCTTCAGCATCCAGCTACTATACCTACATCTTGCCCATTGTTAGAGTGTAAAACTGTGGCCCAGACATTACTGTGCAGTCTGATTGATACCTCGTAGGTGGGGCCATAAAGCAAGAGAGAGAAGTAGCTGCCCTGCCCAGTGCCTTTGCATATAGAAGGGCAAACTCTGTTTTGTACTCTTACTGATAGTGTAAAGAGGATGATAAAGGTAGAATTTAGGGTGTTATTTAGGAGGAGTGAAATGTAATTTTCAGGGTTGCTTTTGTAGGCAAGTATGTTATGTAGATCCAAGGGAGAATTTGAAATGTTACTTTTGAAAATCTTTTAATGTGAAACTTTACTAAGTCTGGTATGTATGTGTGTTTAAACAACAGGGAAAAAGAAGCTTTCAGTTTGTGGCTTTGTATTTCTTACTATACTGAGCTCTGAAAAAAAGCACAAGTTAAGTATTGTGGTTTGTGGGTGGTTTGAAGAGATTTACTGAAATCGAGTGACACGTTTTCCCTACCTCTCCATCCCCTGTAGCTAGTGTTTGGTGCATTAACAGAAATATTTAGTTTCATACTTTAGTGAGGATTGCTTTCTATGTTAGGCAGTATTAGTTAAGGTTTAGTCATATAAACAATGCTGTTGAAGTAGAGATTTGAAGATGACTAACCACATGGATGTGGTTTTGTTTGGATGTTTTGTTTGGCCTTTGTAAGATTTGCCTTAAATTTGAGGACTGAAAGTTCTGGCGGGTGTTGTAATTTATAAAGGCACTTGTAAATATGGCACTTTATAACAGTGGTCCTACTAAAGCAGTATTATATGCATTGATGTAGCATACTTATCTAGTTGGCAAATAAACAAAAGCATAAAAACTAATGCCCTCAGTAATTACGCTTTCAATTTAATAAAGATGCTAAACTAAAATAGGTAGGTTATAGTTTGCAATAGTACACTATTCAAGTTATGCTTTTACTTTTAACTATTTTTGTTTACAATCTGATAGTCCTGATTCTTAGGACTAGTTTTTCTGAAAATATGAATGCTTAATTAATTTCAATGTGTAAGCAATTACTTCTCCCAGACATGAATAGGCTTTCAAATACTATTTTTTTTTTTTGCTACTACCCTAGAACTGAAATAACTAAACAGATTTTGCTCAAACCTAAATGTGAGTGGAGACATAATTTCCTTTATAAATAGAGGTACAATTTTCTGTGAATCATAGCGAAGGATGTGGTGCTGTGGCTGTTACTGAAATGCAGTTGAAAGCAGTCTTGCTCAACTACAGCTTGAAGCAACAAAGTATGTTAAGTCAAAGGTCAGAACGCAAAGGGAAAAGGGATTTAATGATATACTTGAAGTAATTTGCAGCACAGGGGGAGTTTTGTTTGCTTGGGTTTTTTTTACCCCATGTGAGAAAGCAATGATGTAATTATGCTGTAGTTTAACAACAGTTTCTTAATAACAAAAAAATGTGTCTGTTTTCCTATCAAATATTTAGTGCTCATGGATAAAACTAAATATACTGCTGGATGTGTGAGCATGACTGTATGTCTAAGTATATAGTAAAATACAATGTTATCTGTGGGTTTTTTGGTTCGGTTCCCACCCAAAGTGTTTTAAGCAATTGACTGACAGGTTTCTTTTTTATGTTAGTAACAAACTTCAGCCTATATTGTTGAATACAGAAGGCCAGCTATTGGGTCATGCAGCAGTGGACCGTGTGAACGGTTGATGTAAACATATGTCCCTATTTCCTTCCCTTGAAACTCAGTTCAGGTAGAACTTCTGAGTAAGCTGAAGCAGACAGGTACAATGTCAAGGACTGTAGACCTCTCGCTTCACTCTTATTTATGAGGAACTACTACTTTTTAGTTAAAATCTAAATCTGTAGATTTCTTTCTTGTTATTACTGACTATACAAAAATAGGAATTGTGTTCCTTTCAAAGGCCAAGTAGAGGTAGTAGGCTAAACACTATGAAAGGAAGACTGGAGTTCTCAAGATAAAAATTAAGATAAATACCGTGGTACAGATGGGTGCTATGACTTAAATACATTGCCACTGAATTGATCAGCAACCAGTTTAGAGCATAAGTACACTTGTGCATGTACTTTTTTCCCTTTGTCTTTGTTAAACTGAGTACATGATGTTATAGAAATCAAAACTAATACTTTGTTACCTAATTGTGATATCTGTTTGTTTGTTTGTTTTAAACTTCAATGGGATTTTATTGTGGACTTATAAAACCCAGTTAAGTCAGCAGTGATTAGTTGTCCCTACACTTAAGGGAAGACACAGTGACACCTGAAGATCAGACTTGAGATTCTTAACACAGGCTGCATGGGTCACTTAAGGTATTGTTAAAGCCTAATCTAATCAGGTCCTGTGTGACAATCCAGTCTGTTTCCATGTCGCCAAATACACTCAGATGTACCACAGACTTGCATCAACAGTATGGATAAATGTGCAGGGCAAAATACCACCTGTACAGAGTGGGTGTATATACACACATATATACACTCTGTGTGTGTGTGTGTATACACTTATTTTTACAAGTATTAACTTGAGTTATTTATATGAGCTTTGTTGCTATACTGTGTGAGCATTTCATAATACCTAAGTTAGGGAAATGCTGTTGCCTTTTCTTAATTTATACTTGAGACACTAGCACAGAAATCAACTTGCCCATGGTAATGCAGGAAGCTTTTGGTGGAACAGAGGAGACAGAGGCCACAGAGTGGAGCAAGAGGATGGAGGCTCTCTCTTCACAAGGTGCCACATGGACAAGACAAGGGGCAGTGGGCACAAGTTGTACTGGGAGAGAGGTTTTATTTCTATATAAGAAAGAAATTTTTTTACAGTGAGAACAATCATTCACTGGAACAACCTCCCCAGGAACGTAGTAGAGTCCCCATCACTGGAGGTTTTTAGGAAGCAATTGAACAGGGTACTAGATCACCTCATCTCGGCTCCCTGTCCCATGAAAGGTTGGACCAGATGTTCTTTCAAGGTTCCTTCCAACCTGAGCTGTTCTGTGATTCTATGATGAGTGTTTAATTTTAGTTGCAAACTAGTGCTCAATCTATTGGATTGACCTTTCTGTCTGCATAGATAAGCAACTTCAGACACCCTTTACAGCATGAAACAAAAAAAGCAACAAAAAAACCCAGCCTTATTTCACGTAACTAGTTCCAAATCGAGACTATTCTTTTCAGCTTTTGCTGTCGCAGTTTAGTGGGGCTCTCTTTTTCAAGAATGTTTTTAATGTAATTCTTTCTACCTTAAAATAAGAAAAAATAGTACACCCTCAACTTTTCCTTTCTGACTCCCTATCAACTGTTCTAACAGCAGCACTGCAGATGTCGCATTAACTTTGAACTAAAATCCATTGATCACTTACGTTGATTATATTTTTTTATAAAGTACTTTTAACATATTGTCATCATAAGAAAGCCAGCTTTGTTATTGTATCAACAATTTAGCATTGATGGGGAAGGGAGTGAAAGCTTCTTTGCCTGTTTGCTTCTATTTGTTCATTTTAAAAAAAAAAAAATCTATAGAGCCTTTTCTCATAAACATGTGTCCTTGGTAATGTTTGTGAAGCCTTTGAACGACTGCAATAGCTTGCTTTTGAGTGTGTGGGTATTTTGTTTGGGGTTGTTTTTTGTCTGGCTTTGTTTGTTGGGGTTTTTTTTAGCTGTGCTTTCTTCTGGGGTTGGAGACTAAAATGATTGTATCGATTCAGAAGGAAGGGTTTGCTTCATGTGGCTCAGCATTATTTCATTTCTCATTCTTTTAGTAGGAAACAAAGCATCACATAGTTAAGCAAATGGTTTAATATCTTTCATTCTTTAAGTGACTTCAACTTGCCAATGCCTGAATAGTCATTGGTGTGGCTTGATAGTAAAGTGTTTCTGTATAAATCAAACCTTATATATGATTCAAATTTATATAAATCACAATGCAGAAAAAATAAACTGGGATAGTTTGGGTTTCAGCCTTTTCCTGAAAATGTTCCACTACAGAAATGAGAGTCCTTCTAGTCCTTTTACCATAATTTGCTTTTTTTAAAAAAAAAAATCTATAACTCTCTATAGCTTCCATGTTTGGTTATTTTTTATTTATATATGAAAAAGCAATCCATATCTCAGCCTCATCAAGCTTATATTACAACTCAGAAGTTTAACTGCAATTCTAGATTGTTTTGTCAACAGATCACATCTGAGGCTGGAGTTCAGAAACATTGAAATGACAGTTTGGGCAGTAGTAAGTTCTTTCCACAGTGCCCTACCTGTGCAGTTATGCTGACACAGTAGATTTTTAGGGTGTACTATGGAACATATCACTGAACTGATCACTTTTAACCTGCATCAGTCCTGTGGTCAGATTTACAGCTCAGCCTCATAATCAGTTGTATCAGTACAGTTGCGGACAATGTATGACAAGGAAGAAAAAGCAGAGATGAAAGGGAGAGAGTGCCTTAAGCCAGCATTGCCACCAAACACGTGATGATAAATACTGTCACCAAGAGCCTGCTGCTGCACAGAGAGCCTGTGGGACAGAGGCAGCTTGATGGTTGCTAAGGCAGGGCTACGTATCATAGGTTGCTTCCTTGCACCAGGTGTATGATGAAGGAAAAGGAGACCTGCATCTTGGCTCAAAAAAGGAATTGTGAATTAAACAGGAAGGTACTCTTTGAAGCTACTTCTGAAGGTAACAGTCCTCATACAGAACGTGAAAGGTGGCGTGCTATGTCTGACATGTTGTCCCAGTGAAGTTACTGAGAGCAGCTGCTGCCATGTTTAGCAGTCACTCTGTAACTTTTCAAAGCAAGAGAGCTGCTTGTGAGGAAGCCTGCCATATCTCAGCACAGGAGGGGCTAACGTGTTTCTGGGTCAGTGTCCTGGAAGCTGGAGCAGCTGCATGTAGGCAGGTCGAGTCTTACTCACTGAGCATGAAACTTTTCTGACACTAACTTTGCACTTCGCCGCAGCAGCTAAATCTGACAGGTTTGCAGCACACTGTTGCAGCCTGTCCTGCTCAGAGACTTCTGCTGATAGATACGGCTGATTATTGGATTCTAGATGAGGCTGATCCACAGCCTAAGGTACTTTTGGAAGCTAAAACTGTGTGCTATTTAGCAATGCCATACACTCAAAGGTATTACTAAAAACTTCATTTCCCAGCACCAGTATAGTGCTGCAACCTGTTATATGACCTGACATTGATTAAGAGTGTCTTAATGACTGGAAGGCTTTTTCTTGAATACCCAAATATTCTTGTAATCATCATGGCCTAAGTGGAACTTCTCTGTGCTGTACTGTCTAGGGACTTACATAGGTTGTGGATAATCAGTGGAACTAGAATAAAATTCTAAAATGTACTTGCAGATTATGATCTTAATAATGCCTGAAAATATTTTTTTTAAATAAAATTTGAGGTTATTTTAATTGAAAGAATGTTTAAAATCTAGTTTACTGTTCATTTACTTTCTGCATTGCATTCAACTTTTAGGGAAAAACCATACCACTTAACTCCGTTACCCTTTATAGTCTGCTACATTTTAGGTCGTTCTGTCTGAATCAGTGTTTGGGTAGTATATACTGAAAGACAATGTTAACGCTGCCAAGGTAGTACTTTAAGAGGTGTCTGTATTATTGTATGCTTTTAATATTTTTAGCTTCAAACTAAGTGATGAGTTTAGTTAACTAGTTTGCTACAGATTCCTAGGTGAAAGCTGTATAAATATCCAGAAAATAGAAGTGCATTTGAATTTTGAGGATTTTTTTCAAATTAATTTTAATGCAGTTTTCTAAATTAGTGTTTGGGTTTTCATGGCTTGTACTGTGTATCATTTGAGAGAGAAATTTTTCATTAATGTTACCTGGTACCATTGATGGTAGCATTGAAAAGGGGAAGTGGAAAGGGAAGGGTGGGTTAAGCGTTCTTCACAGTACACTTCACAATAGGAGAAATAAATATAGCGTATATTTACCTGCTCTTTTTTTTTTTCCTGGCACAAAAATAAAAATTTTTTTTTTTTAAATCTAGCGCTAATTCAGGTTACTACAAGTTTTATTTCTCTTTTCTGCAGTCCTGAGGTGAACTGCCACAGGAGATGAGCACTCTTTTAAAAATATGAGTGGGAGGATAGAAGGGATGAGGGGAGTTGTGAATTACTGAGATCTCATCAGCCATATAACTTGGCAACTTTGTAAATAGAGCGCTAAGAAAACTGGTGCACATCAGTGTTGCACACGTACTGATAAAAGATGAACAGTCGATTGCTTGTATCTTTGCTGGACTGCTGAATTATAAAGTCCAAGATTTCAAAGGATTTGAATCCATCGTCTAAATCATATCCTTCAGTTTTGGGAATGTGGTTAATTATGAGTACAGATGTTTGAAGTTCTGCCTGGTTTACAAGCTTAAATATTTATTTGCACCTGCTAGGCTGTTAACTACCTCAAATATTGTGTGAACATAAAAAGCACATACGTAAAGTTGTAGTTGTTATGGATTATATCTGCAGAATTCCTGTCAAGGACTTAGAAGCCATCCTTGAAAAGACTGGAGACTGTAAATTCCTTGGGCAGAAGATTTCTTTATATTGCATCCACCATTTTTACAGCTTTAAAGTAAACCATTCCACATTACCAAGGACCACTAAGATGTGTCCATACATCCCACTATAGCAAAGCAGATCTGGTAGAGCTAGAAACAACTTACTCAAGCTTTGGTAGTTTGGGCCAGTGAGTTGAAGGCATTTAATTCTAACTTTATTTCCTGGTGTTTGCTTGTTTTTGATCAGAAACTTCAAAGGTAGTCTGGAAAGAAAAACTTATAATTAAGTTAATTTAAGCCTTATATTTGAAAGTTTACTAGGACTTGGGAGGCACTGATTCCAAGTGATTTATCAAAAGGTCCGAATATACATGGTTTGACTGAGCTATATAATATATCCTATAATGCTACTATTTGGATGTTCTAAATAGAAAGAGTAAAGAGTAGGTATTTAGAAAGAATGTGTTAAGGAATAATGAGATTCAATGAAAAAGTTTATTTAGACTTAGGAAGAGCAAAATCTCCTAACAGAAGTTAGTCTGTTTCCAGTCCCCAGTGGTAATCATGTAGCTTTGTATACAGTCTTACAATTGCATAAATGAAATTGAGTGTAAAACTGAACACAGTAAGATATTTTTAGGTAACATAAAATAGAACTGCTAGAACCTCCATTGTTTTGGCATCGATTCCTAGCAGAAACTGGTAGGTTTGAAATAAAATGGTAGAAAATGTTCTATGGCTGAAGTAAATTAAAAAAAAAAAAAAGAAATATTTTTATCGCCTTTTGCCTACCAGCTTTATTAGGGTCAGTATCTCACAGGAGAAGTGCTGTACAGTGTATGAAACTGTAGTATGCTTTTTTTTTGTTACTAACTACAGTGATTTGTCTGCCTGCTTAATCTGTATAATACTCAATAGTAAGAAACTACATTTCAGCTAAAAAACAAAGCAAAAATTAAAACTTATTTTTTTAATTCCTGGGTCTAGAGACAGAGGAAGAAGGCTATTTTTAGTGTCCATTTGTAGTTACTTTCTTAGAATTGTTAGTTTTCTGTGTACTTGAGTGCTTGCTCTTTTTCAGAGGACAGTGAAGATATTCTTAACAAAAAAGAAAATTGAAAATTCTTAGAATGTCCAGTAAAATGCATCTGAAGTTGTTTATTGTTATTTTATCATCCTGAGTGCATTTGTAAGGTTCAAAGCTTTTTACTGCAGCAGATTTGCTTAGGTAGGTGACTTTGGAAAAAGTTATTTATATGCATCGAACATGCATGTGTTGTGGAGGAAACTGGTGGAAACCTTCCCTTAAGTTGCCCCAGTTGAAGATTTCCTGCAGTTTTCCCGCTGGGAAGATGCCCTATTCTTCCACTGAGACCACATACTGGAGAAGGAGGTCCCCACATTGTGCCTTTCCTACCTACTCCCTTCCCAGTAAGTCTTTTCCAGCAGTTCATTGTATTCCTCTTGCCATTTTGCTGTGTGTCACTAATGCATCAAATCTAACTCCAAAGTACTGCAAAAAAAATTAATAGGATATTCAGATGAGAAAAGGGAATAGCAACTCTTAGTAACTTGATAACTCTAAGAAATAGTGACATGAAATAGATTGATAGTTCTTGATAATCAGTTGGTAGAATTCAGTCCCCAAACTATTAGATATTGTTGGGTAAAGTGTTTCTCTTTGCAGCCTGTCAGTTGTATTAGGTGTCCTTTTCAAATGAATGGAAATAATTTCTTTAAATAGCTAAATTTGGGATAAATAACCAACCATAACTATATTCCTTGTATAGTAAAATATTGTGCCTCCCTGTGATCTGCAGAGCTATTAAACTTTTCCAACAGTTTAAGAACTGTTAGAACTGGAGTGGGTTGAGTTTCTGAAATTCTTAGTGGCTAAGCAACGTTTCATGCCTAGCTGATGGTCATTAACCAGCTCTGTTTTAGTTGGTAACAGAAATTCTAAGCCTTTGAAGATCAGTGCACTCTCTTCGGCAATTAACTTTGTTCACCTTAGCTATGAACCTTAATATCAAAGTGCTTCTTTGCTGTTTTTGTAACTGAGTAAGTGCCTTTATACTTCACTTGTCCCAGTTTCTGCACTTTCACATGACTGACCTAATTAAAAAACAGACAGCTCAATAATTCTACCATAAGCTAGTAATAATGAAACTGTGGGAGTCCTTGAAGCCCTTTATCATTCAAATACACAGTGGTTTCATGAATAAAGTGGATGACTAAGTATTACTTATAGAAGTAAGGGAGATTATTAGCAGTGGAAGACACATTTGAACTTGCTGAAAGGATGGCTTTTGTCTCTAGAAAGACCTACTCTCAGTAATAATTACACTAGGTCTTCATTTTATCCCGGCATTCTCTTCTTGTTCATGCTTTCAGTGACTGAATAGCTTGCTATTGCTTGTTAATCCCTACAGGAATGCGGCTTTGGATATGGGGAGGATGCACAGTGCATGACATGCAGGCCAAACAGATTCAAGGAAGACTGGGGCTTTCAGAAGTGCAAGCCTTGTCTGGATTGTGCACTAGTTAACCGGTTTCAGAAGGCCAACTGTTCTGCCACCAGCAATGCACTGTGTGGAGACTGTTTACCAGGGTAAGTCCATTTCTGAAGATGAGACTCGAACAAATTCAAAACCAATTTGCATTAACATTGCTTGCTCATGTTTTCTGGGTAAATGTATCCTTTATGTAAGTATGAAGGTCCTAGGTTCCAATCTTGGCCTTGCCAATGATTTACTGTATGATCTGAGCACATATTAAGACTGCAATTCTGAAATTATTTCATCTATAAAAACGGTTTGATAATTACCTACCTGATCTATGAGAGTAATGTCTATGCAGTGCCTGAGCAAAATACTTTGAAATAGAGAGTTACTGGTGACTTACTTCATTGTTAAAAAGAATTAAACATTTGGAAACATACACAGTTACCTTCTTGGAGACTGATCACTTTATTTGCTTGCTTTTTTCCCCTCCTTAGGTCAATGCCTAATAATTCTCATACACATAACATTTTTAGGTCAAAAGTAGTGGCTGTGGTTTATGCTCCTGAATTTCCTTCATCATGTTGGTAAATTCATAGAGCATGATCCTGGCTGAAAATCATAAATGGATCTGAAAGAATTGTTTTGGAACAAATTATAACAGTGTGGAGACTCACTGAAACTGCTGTTATAAATCAAAACCTGTGCTTAGTTTGTTGTCCAGTCATCCCAGATCTCTGTTGCTAATCTTCTGTTTGTAGTATTAAGTGTTAAGATCTCCAAAAGGCTATTCTTTACATTGCGGCCAAGTTCTGCTGTTATAAATACCTGCCATGAATTTGTTAAAAGGCATTTCTGATGCTTTTTTGAATTATGGATTGGTAGTTTAATTGATAGGATTAGGTTATGAGAACTGATCTGCAGTTGTAACAGCCTTTATATTTTCAGGGTATGTATTTCAGAGATACTTAAATGTTCATATATTTGTTTCCTGTATGTTTCTCAGTTATTTTATTTATTTTTATATACTTTTTTTTTTATTTTACCAGCTATCAAATACCTGAACACTGTCGAAGCTCCTACAGTTATTCCTCTCAAGCCGGAAGTGAGGTCTTTTCATTTAAAAACACTTAGTAAAGCTTTGGTAACTAATGTTAGTTTAAGTCACGGTATAAGAAGGTGCAGCCCCAGGCATTAGATGTTACTCACAACCACTTTTGATACTACCTGCAGCCACATGGTGGACTGATTTATACTCTCATTACATATTAATATATATGTATTGTAGTGCTTTTTTGGCTGTCAGCAGGGAGATAATTTTCTTCTTGTGGTGTAAACAATGTAAGCTAAATTTTGGAAGATGAGAAAGGAACAAAAAAGAAGCCAGAATAAAACATGAATTAAGAGTAAATCTTAACTGGGGGACTTGGGAATGCTTCTTAGTATTCTGGTCTAGAATGTATTCTAGATATGTGTGTTGAGTATGTGTTAAAATGAGAGCTGTTGCCATAACCTGCTTTTACTGGCAGCAAAGCTGGAAACATGAGGAGGGAGGGAGTCATTGGTAGGGGAGTCACAGATCATCTGGTCTGGACGTTTTGGGGAGCAGAACTGTAGAACATGCCACCACTCATACCTGTCCATCAGTTTAGATGCTGCCTAAGCGAATGGAGGATATAGCTAGCCAAACCAAATGGTTTAGCTAATGTTTAACCTCTCAGCAATCATATTTATTTCTGTTTTGCATGGGTTTCCAACATGCCGTTCCCTATTGTTCAGCTTCAAAACACTACAGTGAGCATGTCAGCTAAAACCAAATATTAACACATTTCATTCAGAGTAAATGATCACAGTGGCCCCTTCAGTCTTACAGCCTATGAAGCTGTTTCTGTTCACATTGTTAAAGCACAAGTTTCCTGAGCAGTTGGAAAGCTGTTTGCTTTAGCTGATACAGTCTTCATACCTTAATAGCATTTGCAGTGTTAATAATTTAACATCAGTAGAGTTAGTACTACTCTACCACTACCACCACAGAAAACACTTAATTCACATACTCATCTTGAACAGACCACAGCTGTTGATTGTAGCTTAGTACTAATGACTGGTTGAAAGACAGGTAGACTTACTTTATTAGGGAGCTGTCATAGATAAGTTCTTTAGAGGATGTCATACTCTCATACAAATTTGAAATATAACACTCAAGTTCTGTGTTTTCATTTGGTACTACTCTTGTTCCCTGGTTTAGGAATGTAGGCTTCTGCCTGTCACTATAGTCAGTAAGCTCTCCAAACATAAACTCAATAGTAAAGTTCTTGAAGGGTCTTTAGAATAAAATGTCTCCTTGGGTATGACAGCTTTTTTTTTTTAATGTTTTTGCATTAATGTCCTTAGGAATGAGTAGCTGGCTGATTAGTTTGGATTAGAGTTTTATTTTATTGTTCACCTGTTACTGCTTGTGGCCTCCCATTGCTATTACTTATCTAAACCATCTGACCGATACTTCTGTTTGCAATATCCATTTTTTCATACCTTGAAATGCTTGCTATCTAGAATGTTTAAAGTATACATTTAAGTGAGAATATAAAAACAAAGTGGAGAATTGGATAATGTAGATTGGGACTCATGTGGGCACTTCATTAATTTGCATGCACGTTGTGATTTTGGTTGGTAGTGAAGATCTTCCTGGAGGAGAAGGAAGAGTCAGAGAGGGATTATTGGTTTGTTATAATGTAATTCTGAAAAGCCATTTTTACTGTTTTGCTGTTCTACAAAACAATCAGAATAATCTTATTTTCTGAAGATTTTGTCACACAGCATGTTAGAATTTTTGTGTTTTGGGATGCCCTTCTGTACAAGTACATAAATGAACCAATTTATGAGTGATTTTTTTCCTTCTCTGAGCTAGAGGATATCTTGGGGATTTTAACTAGAAAGCATTGATGTCTGGTCCACTATATACTGTTAGTGGTGATAATTACCTTGTAATATCTTGTTTCTTTTAGGAGAGTTATGTGGTTTGATCAGTTCACTTTTATTTTTTAAATGTATAAATAAGCTTGCATAATGTAAGTTCATCATACTTGTCTTGTATGTTGTGATCTATTGATCAGGCTATTGATTTCTGTCTGAAATCTCCAGGATTGTTTATTTCTTATGTGACTATAAGATTATAGTGACTATGCATTTGGACTAACAGATTTAGAATTTTTCCTCAATTTACTTTAGATCTACTGCTGTACTGTTAATTAATATCTAAAGTACTTTTGTTTACTTTTTTTTCTATTTCCTGATAGTTTACATTGGGACACAGATTGACAAAAGTTTGCAGTTACACAGGATTTTGTTAAAACACCTGACAAATTTTGTGAGGAAAAATAGTTTTTTCATTCCTTTATCTTCTAGATTTTATAGGAAGACTAAGCTTGGAGGCTTTCAAGACATGGAGTGTGTTCCTTGTGGTGATCCTCCTCCTCCCTATGAGCCTCACTGTAAGTGCTCTTTTCCTCCTGTTGGAGTGGGATTAACTGTTTTGCTTTAGAATGTTTTCTGTTTTAACTTGAAAGCTTGGCAAAAAATGACAGTCACAGTTATGAAGAATTCTTTTAAAGACTCATTTTCTTGTTAGTAAATGATTTTGTTAATACACTTCAGCAGGTCCAGCACTACCATTGCAAAGTTCCCTCATGTGACCAGTCACTTGAGGATAAACATTCCTGTCATACCACATGATGGGGGAGTCTTGAGTCCACTTCCGATGATGCCATATTAATTTTAATTTCTGTTTTGTGTTAATGCCAAAAGAAAGGCAGCCTTCTAGACCCTCTGCCTACTATCAGGTAGGCCTCAGTGAGTATGAATTCTTTCCTGACACCCAAAAGGGGTAATTTGTTGATACCTTTAAAAATAACTTTTGTACTAAGGTGACAAGTGAGAGAGAACAATATAAACAAATATCTTCATAGTACTATATACATTAAGAAGGACATGAGTAATCAGTTTCTCTCTTTGTTTTTGGCCAATGAGAGGATTAGAATCTCTTTAATAGGAGAGAACCTCTTTATTCTGTAACAGAAGCCTTTTTACTACTTCTTGCAAGACTACTGATGGTCTACATCACATCAAGTTTTTAATTCAATAAAAGGAGTGAATTATTCTTGTTGCATTTATTGCTGTCTACTTTATAATATGAAAAATAAAATTGATTCAACATAATCTTATGGAAAACCTTGGGTTTACTTGTTTGTTTCTGTGACTGTGAAGTGTTGTTTTGGGAGTTTTTTCCCCCCCTATTCCAAACAGAAACAATTGTTTATAGAAAGAATGAATTGTCAAGTTTCTGAAATGCTTCATCCTACTTTAATAAGGACACACTGTTTCTTATAAACATGCTTTCTTTTTTATTTGTGCTAAATTAAAATATAACCAAGTATATGCTATTATGTGTTAAAATCATACTTTTAAATAGTTTTATATTGTATTAAATTTAATGAAATAAGCATTTCAATTATTGCTTAGGTAGTCATTTTTCAAATGAGCCAAACTTCCTTGTTTTGCTTCCATTCTAGTTTTAGTGCCCTTTGGGGAATAAACTTACAAAACCAGGTACTCAGACAGTATCTTTAATAGTAGAAGTTTTTATAAATGTGGCTTCTTGTGCATTTCTCTTATGGTTTGAGAGAATTTCATTCTATCCCTCTAAATCAGAATAATTTTTATTAAAGATTGCAACATTGAAAACTAGTAAATCAGATTTCTATAAAAAGAATAAGTCAAATAAGTTACAATGTTTGCAGCAGTAACTCTTGCCCATGTATAACATAAGCCTAGAATGTAAATTCAAAAATTTTCAACTATTTTTGTAGTGCAGACAATGTAATATCTTAAAAGCGTTTAGAGAAAGTATGTTCTTCATAGCACATGCTCTGGGGTTTAATGCCAAGAATGAAATGCTGATCTTGACTTACTAGAGCAAATCACTTCAAATTCAATGGGTTCAAACTCTGTCTAGAAACACCTTCTGCAACTCAGACAGGCAATTGCATATGTACATTTATTTTCATTTCCCCTAATTGATTCAATTAAGTATTATCCCCTTCATTTGTTTTTACTCTCTTTTTATCTACAAAAAAAGAAAGTAAGTGAAATCCAAGGTGCAACATTATTATTCTGATCTAGGATCTCTAACTCATAAATTAATTTTATGCAATTTTTCCTTTTTTCTTGTTTGTTCCCTTCTCCTAAGAAAGCATGCTATTCAAATATGAATTCTGTTCTCTGGCACAATTGAAGACAGGGAAGAAGAAGAAATTACCTCCCCTATCTTTCTGCTTTGATTGTAGTTAGTGACTCATGCGTATTTTCATCTTTCCAAAATCACAAATTTTGATTTTTAAAAGACGGTGGAAGAATGGTTACCAAGTCTTCTGAAATAACTCAGAATTGTTTAGTTTACAGTGATTTGGCTTTTGTAATTAAGTTTAAGCTTGGAACCTAAATTGAACCATTAGGAAGCTACTACTAATTTTAAGTGGGCAACAGACAAACTCATGGAGAGGAGCATTTCCTCTGGCACAAGATGCAATGGTAAATCCAGATTAGGGAACAGAAAAAAGTCTCTAATCTCATGGCTGTAACAAAGCCTTTGACTAAATACAAGAAGTGTTAAAAATTGCTTGGTTTTCATATTTCTGGTGGCAAGTTGTGAGAACTGGCAAGTATTTCTAGCTTTTACAGAAGCAATACTAAAAAGTTTGAAATCATGAAAATGTTTTTTATTTACATACTAACCAACCATTAAAATCCTAAATAATGAAATCCTACCATGAAGTACAATTTACCGTATGTCACTCTGGTTTTCAGAATGCTTTTGTTTGGAATTTGTATATTGGTTCTTCAGGTCTCTAACATAAGCTGTCTCAGTTTAGAAGAGTGTACGTGCCTGCCTCAGAGCAGCCTAGGAAGTTATTCCTATGATAGTAGGTAAATGAACTGAAATCTGTTTGAGTTTATGTCCACCTTAACACAAATAGGTGGAAATATCTCAGTTTTAAGACTTAAGTCAAAAACACGATTCTACAAGGAAGTATAAATAACTGTGTGTGAAAGCAAGCTTTTTCCACCTAATGCTGAAAATGTTTGCTGTTTATTTCAATAATGAATATATTTTCATAGTTAAGATGTTTAAGACTGCATTACTTGAAGTTAAATGGAGACAGACCATTAGGTGTAAGGGGCAAGTTCTCGATTAGAGGACTAAGTTCTAACTCTCTGCCTTTCTTATCCTTCTGTCTTTCCACTGTGAAACAGAAAGTCAAATATTAGTGCAGCTAACTCTTATATTACAGATGAAAAGGAAAAGTTTAAATGTCCTGTTTCAATGAATTAATTGTCCTGTGAGGTGTGTGGCAATCTTTTGTTTGCTTAAGAACATTACTATAAGGGCACAAAGGCTCACAGCCCCCTACGTGGACTAAAGGCTCATGTTAAAGCTGAGACATGGATGAAGTTCTTTCAGCACTAGTAGCAGTTGATTATTACCTGGTTAGCTATAAATCTAAATACTTGCTTTTATCTTCTTTCTTTCTGTAGACATTTTAAAACAGATCTGGTTTAAATATTTACTCATGAAAAAATGAGTTTGTGAATTGCTAGAGGCAAAGTTGAAAGGATTCTGTAATGAACAAGTAAAGAGAGTTTTAGAGGCCAGGAGAATTGCTATCACCTTTGTGTAAACTTTAAAGGGGACACAATGATTTATGTGTGTTTTTAGGATGTCAGAAAATTAAATACACAATGATATAGTTATATTTTAATTTGCTTAGTTGGGGTAAATAAACTGTAAATATCAATCCTATGTATAGGGTCAGCATCTAAACATTAGATTAGAAATGAAAGCATGTTTTTAAAATTACTATTTATGTTCACTTTGTAAACTGAAGACATTTTTCTTACCTGAAGACTTTTTTTTTTTCTCAACTGAATGACAGAAAAGGAGTCCTTTTGAACTGGGAATTAAAGTGAAAACCCTACCAATCAAAGACATAATTTCTGAAATGGAAGGTAGCATAGACTGTCCCAAACTGGTATCTGTTCAACAGCAAAACAGTGATGTAGGTACGGTCCAATGATTCTTTTTTCTCAGCACCAATTTAGGCTTGCAGAGTTCACTCTCCTGTCTGCCTAGGCCAGTGTTGTACTGCCCCAGTGGTTATGCTTAAACTGTTAATGAAACTCTTCAGTAAGCTAGACTGTGACTCTATCCGTGATATACAAAGAATTAAAATAACTCCCTTCTTAAGGTTATTTTTAAATCTAATGAGTTTGTTAACCCCAAAACACTTGTGGTGGCACAAGTGAAGGAGAGACGCAGGAAAGGCTGGGGTAAGGAGCAGATTTTCCAAAGATACGGTTGCTTTCTTTGAGCAAGCATTATGTTTTCAGCTAGTCTGTCTTAGCAAATAAACAAAAAAACATTAGAAACCATACTCCTTATCTTCTTCTGGTCATAAGAAGATGGCAGATTAAAATTAAAGCAATAGAATTATTTTATCAGCTTGGCTATGTCAGCTATTCCTGCAAGTGGTTCCTGCTGTATTGTTCAATTCAAAATGTAGAACAGCATCAGAGTCACCAGAATCCTTCAGCCTCTGGACAGGCATTCTACTAAGCAGAACCACCTGTGACACTGAACTTTTTTGAGCTGTATTAAAAAAATAGTTCCTAGCACTTCCACGTTACTGTTCATTTCTGGACCAGTCTACAGTCAGTGGTGTTCCCCTGTTACATGAAAATTCAGTCTAGAATTTGGCTGTACAAACAGTTAAATTGGAATGAATTGTGAGAGTCAAGGAAGAGAGGAAATGAACACCTAGGCGCCAAGAGCACTTTACAGCCAAACCACCACCAAAAGAACAGCCTTGTCCTTTTTTTTTTTTGTAATTATCTGCACTATTATTTTTTAAAAAGTATTTTTTACACAGTAAAAAATTGCACAGTATGTCCAGCCAAACTCATTCTTCCTTCTCCAGGACTACTTCTGCTTGTCTTCATGACATAAAGCAAGGAGCATGGGAAGCTGGGGGGGGGGACAGGATGGGTGTGGGATACCATTCCGTGTGGAGCTTGAGAAACTAGCCTCTACACGTTCCAGGAAATAAACGCATTCTTTGCTTCAATGAAGCAGAAATGTTTTGTTGAATAAGTCACAGCAGTGGAAATATCTACAGTTTGATTGTAACATCATGTGAATTTGAAATAAACCTACACTCGGGTCTAAAATTGCTACTTTTTTTGCCGTGAGCCATGTTTTGAGATATTGATTTCAGTGATAGTCGTTTCAAATATAAAGAGTATCTCAAACTAGAAAATAAATAGTTTTTACTAAGATGAGGAGTAAAAGTAAAGACTATGGCTAGTTGAGACAAAATACCTATAGCAGATCATAGTGAAAACATTACATTTTCATGTGAAGCGTCCATATCTTACCTGCTTTAAATTTTGTTGCTTTAAGGAACTTACACCACTTTGGCGACCTTCACTAAGATCGATTGCAAAGCTCCCTTTACAGTTTTCTTCTGTAGATTTTTTTTTTAACTAGTTTACTTCTATATGTTTACAGAATTGTTTTTCTGAGAATTAAATTGAAGTGTGCTAAACTGCAGCTGAGTCTCACTCTTTAAATCTACAAGGTATGTTGTTTCACTAATGAAAGGTGCTACTTAAGGGATAAAATCTGGTGGTATTTCCTTCTTCCTGGTGTTAAAAGTAGCTAGTACAGGAAAAGTAAGATTTGGTATAAATCTACTTACTTACATTTACAAGATTAGGATCTGTGATTTTGTAAACTTTCCTGTGAGTGTAATGGGTATTTGGGGTATGCAAGGACTATACTTCAGAACAAAGAAGATAAAAAGCTAGAAATTACAGTCTGCAGGATAATATTGTAGAGTGACAACACACATGATTAAAAGTAAGGGGGGGGGCTGGAAGCTTGCTGGCTACATATGTATTCTGTAAAATACTTCTGCTAGTGGTAAAAGAGAAAAATTCCCGCTGTCTCAGCTTTGCTGGAGTTTTTTTACATTATTTCATTAAACATAAATATAGCATTTTAACTTGAGAGTAATTTTTGGATGACATTCAATTCCACATTAGTTCCTCTGTTTACGTAGTGGAATTTTAACTTACTCATATCACTTTCTTCTTTCTTCTTCTATCAATTTTGAGATTTGAAAGCTGTCAGACTCCAGATAATGTTTTTCCAGCTATTAAGTTTTTCTGTAATTTTATTTGGTTGCTTTATATAGTAAACTTTGTATTACTAATGCAAGGCAGCCTTTGCAGGTAGGCTGTTTAGGTGCATATGAGGCAACTGGCAGCTGAAAGTCTATAACAAGTGAAACCATTCTTAATTATTTGGTTCTATTCCAACATATATGTCCATCTTATTTCACTATTTTTTCTGATTTGGGGTGTTCTCGCAGCATCTCTCATAATGCTCTTTGCCATGTTGGACAGTGTGATAGAAAGCAGCTGGAATATTGTATAAACCTTTCACAAAAGTCATAAGGAGTGATAGCTAATTTAAGTACAGCTAATAGCATCACTAGCTTATAAATATAAGTAGTTTTATTACAGAGACATTAGCTTTCCATTATCTCATAACTGAAATGTACACTTTTGTAAAAATGTAATGTCAGTCTGATATTTTCCATATGTGACCTGATGGTAGAGTAACTTGTCTTGAGGAAGTCTGAAACAAATTTGACTAGGTGTTTCAGAGAGATGAGAACTGCTATACATGTCGTACAAAGTTTTATTACAATTTTATTTCTTTCACTCATCGTAGATCAAAGAGTTAACCTAGAAAACCTAAATGTTTTCAATTCCTTGTCCTTGATAATTGTGATGCTTCTGACCCATTGGGGAAAGATTCATGTATGACTTAGAGTCCAACAGCTCCTTTTCTTCCTGTTTTGAATTTGCTTTACATGCTGGGCTCCCCTCCTAAAACAAAAAGTTGCAAACAAAGAGGGGGCAGATTTTTCCTTCTTTTAATAGCAGAGATGTTACCACTAAAATTAGTTACAATAGTTCTGAAACGTTACTTAATGGAGAGGAAATTTAGATTCATTGCATAGTTTAATCACGTTCCAAAACTTTCTCCTTGCCTAGCTCAGAGAATAGGGTTTTTTTCATATGCATTCCCAACTTACTTTCACTAACTCCTGTTGTCTGTACCTCTCATTTCTGTGCCTGTATCTATAGAAGCATTTCATTATGTAACTTGTTATCACTAAATATGTATTATAGTAGACAGAACTGGTCAGAAGTGTTTCCCTCGCTTCTATCCACCATCCACTCTACTCCTCCTCCTCCAAAAAAAAAGTGCGGAGTGTGCCAAAACACAATGGGGGGGGGGAGGAACCAAAAATAAACCAAAACCCCCAAATTTTCCATAGAAGAAAATTTAGCTTAAAAATTTTGAAATAACATTGCAAGGAGTTGCTAATCCAAACCCAACAGAATTTCTGTGTAGCCAGCCGGACACTTTACCAAGGAATCGAAACTTGGAAGCCAAAGCTCTCAGGGCTTCCAGTCAGTCTAAACTGTTAGACTTTTGTCCATTTTCTTGCACTATGCTTAAATGTTTTGTTCCATGCAGTTTACTTTTTACAGAGGAAAATTTGTTTTATCAGAAAGATAGCTTAGTGCTGCAAAACTGTAGGTGTGAGGGTTCTTCTAATGAATTGATTCACTTACTAGTAAATTCTGTAGAACAGAAGTACTCAGTATAGCATGTCTGCTCTGTTATGAAAGATTTATCATTTGAGTCTATAGTAAAAGGATAGTAACCTCAACAACTTCAGCAATTCTAATGACTGTTTTGAAATTTCCTGATCTTCACTGAAGCTCTTACAATGACAGTAAACAGGGTCACTTATTTTGTGCCTGCTAGTGCAAATCTAACTTGCTAATTTCTTGGCACAGTGAAATTTTATTTCACTAAGTGAGTTTCAAGTAACCCAGTTCAAGCTACAAACTGAAAGAACTAGGCTAGTACTGAATGCTTTAGAAATATGCTTAGTATAGGCAGCATTAGCCTTGTCAAGTATTTAGAAGTACTTAAGGCTTAAATATCCAAATAGGCCCAGGCTCCTGACTCCAAAATTGCATCACCAACTGTCCTGCTTGACAGCTACCTAACTGTGTAAACACTGAAAAGCCCAGGGGACCTACAACCATTCATAGACTATGGTCTCCAGGAGTATTCCACTGATTCTGGGTCCAGGTGGCTTGGACACATTGCAGCTTTAGATTAGGCCAAAAGGATTGTGGTTCACCTGCTTTCCCCTGACTGCCATGGAAGGAAATACATATGCATGGACTGGGCAGGATGCTCTCAATAGGTGCCTAATTGGAGAATACAGACCCCATTCTCTCTCACAGTTGATCCAAGAGGTAATGAATTGGAATTTAAGGAGGCACCTACGAAGTTCTCTGTACTCTTCAGTGGTCGTCCCAAAACATTTGCAACATTCAGTGGCTATGTGCCCAGCTGGCACTGAAACCACCAGGATCTACAAGCTAATCATTCTGTCACCCACCTCTGGAGAATCTGTTCCATGGTCTCTTCTGATGCCAAACTCAGCAGAGCACGTTGGGATATTGGCTGGGAGTCTTTTTCTTGATAACTTCTTTGAGTCCAGAATTCTTTCCTTATCACGCTGACTACCTACCTGTGTGTTGGCTTCTTGTCCTTACTCTTTGATTCTTACATCACAAGTGGGTTCCCACCACAGGTAGGTTCCCAGCATTGTGTACGCAGCCTAGATGGTACAGTGCTTAGCACTGCAGGGCCTGTGCCTATTTGTGATCCTAGTTTCGTGTCTTACCAAATTAATAAGTCTGAATACAGCTCAGTTGTTCTAAGATATCTTAAGATAATGACAGTGTTCATAATTCTCTCATTCTGACTGCAACCACAAGTGATGGTTAAATAACAAATTCTAATTTAATACTCATAGCTTTTTCAAGAAGAGGGGAAAAGCATATCTGCTATCTTTGCTGTTTGGATATGCTGATGAAAGTATACCAATAAGACTATTATTTTATTGAACAGGAATTGTTCAAATAGATAAGAATTTGAGTTGTTTTTTTGAAGTAAAGCTTAAGCTGTAAATTAGTGAATTTCCATTTAAATGATTATCTGACTAATCAGCCAAACTTTCCTCCCTACTGCCTGCTTTGTGTGTTTGTGTGAAGTACAGGTGACTAGGTGAGACTTTCTAGTTCAGTTATTCTGCTCTTCAGTCTCAAATAATGGGTAGTCCTCTGTTTTGCTTCTCGCTACCTTTGTATTACTAGATGCGTTGAGACTGACCAGAAAATCCTAGAGAAGGTCTGCTGATAACATCCAATGGAAACTTAAAAAGCTGAAGATGGCTCTGTAAAGGCTCTGCAAAGTTTGACAAAAATCAATGCATATCAAAAAAAGGAAGAAAAATGTAAACAGACAAGAAGTTTACCTCTGATCTTTTTTTTTTTTCTTTTTCTCTCCTCCCCCCTCCTCACCCCCCATAAAAAGTATGATCAACAGGAAGGAAAGTATGCCACAGTTTTCCAGAAACTGGTTTATAAGTAATGGGATGAAACTTGGTAATTGTAAATTCACGTGGAGCATCATGAATACGTTCTAAAATACAATTTATAGAATTGAAAAAGTTTTAACGCGCTGCTTCATGCACTATGATGAGTAATCCTCTACATCAGGGAATGGATCTGCACAAAAGAATCATTAAAAGACATTTCTGATATATTAACTGGTTTGGGTTTTGTACCTTTTCAGTCAGAAAAGTATTGTCACTTTTTCTTTCCTTGATTGTAATTGTATTTGTACTTCTGTAATGAAAATATTTTCTGAGCAGCTGTAAAAACACAAAATGTCCTTGACATACATATAAATATTTCTGCGGCATATGCAAGATCAAGGTATGGTTCACTAACATAGACTTTGCAGTAGCAGTGCAAAGCCAAACAAAATTTGGATTTAATGCATATTTCGTGGTAGTATTTCTTTCTGGAGGCTCTACAGAAGGATGTGCTTTCAATCCCCCTTTTCTGTGTGTCATTTTTTCAAGGAAATTGTTAAACCTTTCCTTTTATTACATATGGTAATTATAGTATGTGATTTTTCTTTTGCAAAACATGGTTTGTTAGATTGATTTCACACATGTTGCCATAATTACAGCTGTGTGAGATCGATTGTGAAACTTTCTTCTGTATCAAAATGTATAGAAAGTTCCACAGTGAAGAGGGTTTTTTGTATGTGAAATCTGTCTGATTGAGGCGGTACTTAATGGAAGAAGGAAGCCCAAACTGATACACCAACAGTGAAAACCATCCATCTTTCAGTAAATAAACAATATTGTAACCTCACTTTGTCCCAGCAAAAGTAAAGGTTAGGTTTTTTTAATGTGTCTGAAAATAATACTCTTTCATTTGATTCAAGGGCAGTCATATATATACACTTTATGCAAAATGCTGTTCATGCTAGTAAGTGATAAATAAGGAGGTAGAATACTCATCTTAACATGCCAGTTAAGACATTTGTACTTTTTAAGGATTGACAGTTTACTGTCTCTCTGATGGTAGAGACTCATGAAGATCACTACTTCAGTTGCTAGCTGATGAATGAAGGAATGCTGTAGCTCTTCCAACAGAGCAAAAATACCAAACCAAAACAACCCTTTCTAGTTCTTTTCTGCTGTTACTTTGTGTAAGCATGTGATGTAATGCAGGTGGGATGCTGCCATAAGGTTTCCTTTTCCAGAATTGATGGGCTTGTCTCCCACCCTTGTGCTGATTGACCCTCACAGACATTCCTGAGGCTATCGATAGGAAGTTCTTTCTTGCTGACAGCCAAACATTTCCTGTCATTCTACATCCCTATCATTTAAGTTCTAGATTTATCTGGATTGAGCTGAATTGGGTTTGTTGACTGAACACCTATCGGAGTGTTTGGTGGTTATCATTGAGCACGTGGATCATTTCTTTAATGCCTGCATCGTACTCATCTCTGGATCTGTGAAAGAATTTTCCTTCCTGGTAGTTTAGCATTCTTTGGGGGGGAAACTCCTTTTTCCTTTCTGGCCACTGAAGGCCAGGTTTCAGCGAACAGAGAATTTGTCTTTAATTGTTTTCAACTTACATATTTGAAGCATGCTGAATGTTGCCAGTGGCCCATAGCTGTGACAGTTGTCATTTTTGGCGGCTAAAGTAATTTCAGAATTGTAAATTCAAGTGTTACTGCAAACCTTTTAAGATACATGATAAGATTAGAATTGTGTCTTCTTCAGTTTGGTTTCCTAAGTGAACACAGTATATACAATACTGTTGTCATTTATTATCCCTTTTAAATCCTTTTGACCTTGATGACTAATTTCTATCCATGCTGACAGAGTAACAGAGACCTCAGACAAGAAGTTTTCTGATTTTACAAAAACAAGTGATCTAGTAGTGAACAGGGAGCTACATTAGTGTACTTACTGGGAAGGTTGTAGCATAAGCTCCTACCACATTCGTCAACAGCAGAAAATCTACAAAAAGGAAAATAATGTAAAATGAATGGTGATTTCTGGACCTCTTGAAAGTGCTTGTTTATTATGATGGGGGGGGACGACAGGAAAATTTGAATACTAGAAGTTTGAAACTTTAAAAAAAATCTACTCTAATATAAAATCTAGAAGATTAGTATTAGCAGTCCCTACTTAGAAAGCTGTTAGCAGTATAAATAGTAAATGATTTTGAGTGAACAGATGTAATGTAAATGGCTTCCATCATACAAATGGAAATCACAGAATAAATTAGGAATGGAAATGTTTTTCAAAACTACTTGTTTATAACCTCTGAAAATTTAGTATATAAAATACGTATGATCATAATCCAGTAAAGTTGTTAAGTAGATGGTATGAAGTTGAGGTGATATTTGACCAAGCTGAATTGCACTGAAAGGCATTGGCTTTCTAGTTTCAGCATGAGAATTGCACTAATTATGTGTAATCCATTTTTATCTACTAAAGCATGTATTAATGTATCTCGGAGAGAACACAGTATTCCAATGTAAATCTCTTTGAAAATACATTCCTCATTGCTTGCTACAATATGATGGAAAATGTATAGCTTGAAATGAAAATGGAAATGTCAACTTGTGATTTTAAAATAAATTGAATCAAATTTCATTTATTTCGTGAATTCACATCACAAGCTCATGCAGCTGTTAATAGGAGTTTACATAAGTGGTGCCCATCTGGCATTCAGAAGGCTATATCGAATCAGTACACAGTAACGTATAGGGCAGATTTCATATCTTTGTTCTCACAGCTGGCAACCGTATCTACTAATCCCAGTGAAAGCTTCAGTTTGAAATACAAAACTACTTCTGAACTTGCATATCCTTCCCCACAGATGTCTGGAGCCTTGGTGATGTGTTTCTTTTATGATTCCTTTTAAATCAGGGAATGAATTGTTGCATTAAGAGTGAAGTTAGGGATTCATTGCCTGACAATGCAATGAATCCTTAAATATCCATTTTAAGAGCATGTTTTATATAACAAAAGAAAGCTGAGAGTGACCAAAATACTTAGTTTTGCATGGTTTTGTGCAGTAAAAATTCACTGTAGAGACCTGACTTCTTTATTAGGTTAAAAAATTCCTTAGTGTGTAGAATGAAGTTTGTAATTGCAGCATTCACTTCTAGTTCGTTCATCTAAAACATGAGCAAGCAGTTTGCAAGCATATTTAGTTTTGTTTCTTGACACTGTTAAGTACAGTTAGAAAATGAAATTCTCAACTGTGGAGTATGAGAATTTAAATATGTTTTTTCAAGCCAGTTTACCATACTTTTGTTTCTAGTAGTAACTTGTGCAACCTTTCATCTTATGAGTCAATCCTATAATTAGTATCCTTCTTTGCCAGAGGCATGCTGCATGTTTGTTTTAGGTACAGAATGTCTGCAAGAAATTTAACTTAATCATTACTTTTTAATGTAAGAGCTGGTTAGCTCAATTACACTAGATTAAAGTGAACTTGAAATTCCTGAGTTACAGAGAAGGAGCTAATCGTTGACCTGTACTAAAAAAGTACTATTTCCTATGGGTTTTTTTTTTCTCTTATGTGTACTTACTAATGTGGCTAGCCCTTTAGCCCAATCTTGCAGTGGCTATAAGCAATTATCTGTTCGTTGTATGGAGTGGGTTTGCAAGCTTCTTATTTAACTTGGCCATTAGGTTGATCAAAATTATTCCAGCATTGCATACATTAGAGTAAAGCTGCAAAATATTTTTTCAGTTAATTTTTCCTTTATTGAGTTTAGGGGTAATCTGAAAAAATAAGTAGTAGTTACAGCTTTTCAGTAATTTTTTTTTAGATTTTTTTTTAGACATTTTCTAATTACAGAAGCTTTAGACTATTTTAAATATATGAATTTAATAACATGCTTTTAAGCTATGTTCAGACTGAAAATATTAGTTTAAATTTATCTCTCATAATCATCTAGCTAATTCTGGGAATGGTTGCATTAGCACCACTTCAACAGCACTGAGTTTTGGTGCCTACGGAATAAATACATGCTGACTGCTATGGCTTTTGGGTACAGAGAGTCCAAGTTGTGACTGACATGTGAGTATAAAATACTGCTAAACAAATGCACAATAGTGTGTTGGGATTTTTTTATTCTACTTGGTGCTGGTAGATACTATTGGCTATGTTGCTTGGCTACAAAATACTTGGGCTGTGTTTCTTTTAAATTTCTTGTTTAAAAAAAATACCATAGAAAACAGGGAATCCATCTGGGCTGAAACTTTCCATATTGCCAACTCTCTATTAAGAAAATCATTGTCAAGCAAAAAGCTCTGAAATATCACTCCAGAGGACTGGAATGTGTTGGAAATAGGATAAGATGTTATAGCCTTGAAACAGGAGTTGTGCACTAAGGGCCTTAGCAGTAATGATTCATTATAAACGAACACCTCATGAGCTGGAAACAACCTAATAGAAGAAAGTCCTTATGTTCCTGCTGATCACTTGTATCCTTCCAGTTGTTATCCTCTACTTTGCTCACCTTTAATTTTTTGGGTGGTAGGCCTCACATGTTCTCACTCTTACTGGTTCACTTGTGCTAAAGCAGTGCGCTGCCAGCCTCCTCTTTTACAAAGTTCATAGAGTGACCTCACGTGTTATTTTGGGCAGTGACATGTGCCTTTGAGGTATAGGCTGTGACTGTTTCTTAAAAAGAATAGCTCTTTGTTACAGCTTTCTTAAATAAAGGGTTGTATCCACCAGTTTTAATAAAGTTTCATTTAAGTCCAGTGGTATAATTGTATGTGCATACTACTGAATGTAATTTATAGTTACCATATCTGCATCTGGAAATTCAGGATGGAATTAATGCACCCTAATTTAGGCATATAAAAGTTAATGCTTAACACTGAAGTTGTCAGCCCAAACTCCCACTAATAATCGGTGGAGAGAATTAGGTACCTCAAGAGTTCAGGCAAGCCAGATAAGGTAAGCTTCGATGACTAACACTAAGCAGTCTTTCAAGCCATTTCAGATTAATTACTTCTCTGGAGATTTCTATTTCTGGCTCTGTTTTAGAAAGAGAGCCTAAGGTGAGTAGCTCTGACTTTGTCTTTAGACCTTCAGACTTCTGAAGTTAGTTTCATCTAGAAGCCAATATCAGGTTAGATGAAAACTGCAAATTCAACATTGAATGATTGTATCTGTCTTCATAAAACCTGATCTTCCTCTTACCTTTTTAATTAACTTTAAGGAGGAAAATTGAGGTTTTTAGAGTGTAGATTATTTTTATTTTTTCATTCCTGCTAAATAACTAAAAACATAAATAAAATTATAAGAATACTCTTCTTATTCTTTGATGAAATGTTTCTTACAAACTGAAGCCCTCATTCTAAGAAAACTTGCCAAAGTTAGAATGTGCCAGAATTGAGGCCTGCAACCATAATTAGATTTCTTCATATATAGTCACTCTGATACAGGTTTTATTTACATTGTTGCATATGTTATTTCCCACTGGGCCTTTGTTCATTTAAAGCACAGTATAGGCAAAACGTGTAATTCTATGTCTGGCCTTATTTGCTACACACTATTTTATACTCCATGCAGAATGTGAGTTACTAATTACCACTGGGCTTTTCTGTGGTTCTGCAACTCTAAAGCAATTGTTACAAATTTTACAGTTGTTATTGACTTTTATCTTTACAATAGAAGTGATGTAAAATGTTTAGTGTCTGTTATACAGTTAATGAACTGAAACAGGGAAATTAAAGTCAAAATAGTCAAAAGTGTCCAAAACCCTGCATCCTTACTTGACAAACCCAGAGTAGGATGCCTGCTTCTTGACTGTGTATATCTATAGTGGCTACATCTATAAGCTGGTGACCTTAGGCTCACTCTGTATTCGGTGGAGAGTAATGATCAAGGGAGCTGTTTAAAACAAATCAGATTAATTGCACCCTAAAAGAGCCTTTCTCCTGCCCACCACCACTGTGTAGAGAAAGTTCAGGTGACTCCCTCAGAAGCAGATGTTTCTCAGATGAATCTCACCAATAGAGCTTGACTTCTCAAGGATAACCTTTCAGAGTGTCTCCTGTATTCTATGACCAATTCCTATTGACTTCTGTTAAAGAGGGGAGATGTTAAATTTCAGATTAGTAATGTAACAAAGCAAGGATCTTGTAAGCAGCAGCCTTTTGTTCTGTATGAGTTGACTTTATCCCCAAGGCTTTAAGTGGTGAATTAAAAACTGCTTTTTATAAGCTTATTATTATTTCTGACTTCAAAGCTACAGCTTTTTCATCTGTATTATAGTTTTCATGTGCATGCTTACTATTGCACAGCAGGTAACTTTCTTTGCAGTAAATCGTGACATTTACTTTGGTATTTGCAGTATTATAGTAAGCTAGTGATAAATGTCCAGCTTCTAAAGGTGTTAAGGCTATATGTTATCACATTATGAAAATTTATATTTAATCCCATGTATTTTAGAATACTTACCCAAAAAAGCATTTTTAAAAGATGCTGAGGTTGCAAAGTTGAACATTAAAAAGTTAGAAAATACTAGTAGGGTTGGTTATGCAACTCTTAACTTCTACCTTAATTCGGAATCGTAATTCAGCCCAGTTGTGTCTAAGTATTATGAAACAGTCTTAATTACATAAACACACTCTGTGTTTTCCATAGTACAGATGTATTTTCCCTCCAATATGTGGAAATGGCTAGCAGTTACATTTTTAAAAAACAAAAAAACAACCCCACCCTACCTCCACCCCCAAAAAAAAGAAAAAAACCCAACCACCCCACATTCAGAAGTAGTTGCCTTGCCTGGAGAATTTAACCTACATTAGTGATACTTTTTTCCTGTTTATAATTGTGTTAAAGTAAGTGGTGGGCAAGCCTGAGTATGGTTTATTTAATTGTGTTGCATTCCACAAATATATTTCACGTGACTGTTGGCTATGCTAAGAGGGGTTCTTACTACTTCTGCTAAAGCTTTACAACTCAGCAAATTCAACTGGGGAGGTGAAATACGCTTTTACCCAGCTCAGCTTACAGCCTAGTGGCTAAAATAAAATAGTCTCCATGGAAGTGGCAGAGGACGCAACTGAACCTCCATCTTGTGCTTCTTGGTGAAGGGCTCTTAAGCTTTTTACAGAAGGGAGAAACCCCATCATTACCTCCTCTTTCAAGAGGTGCATCTGAAAAGCGTTATAAGGCATGCTCGTGATTTCTCCCCCTTCCATTTAATTTTAAAATAAGATCATAGATTTTTGTTCTCAGGTGAGTTTTAAGAGAAGATGTATCGCTCATTTATATCAATTTTTTCTTTGAATATACAATCCCTATTGTCTAAAGCTATAAAAACTTTGTGACTGAAAATTATCACAATATACCCTGTGATTCTGAAGACAAAACAGGTATCCAGTCAGGAGACAGAAGTGACATAGCTGAGTACTGTTAATATCTTCAATGTTCACAAAACATTTTTAAAGCAAGAAAAAAACCATAGCTCTTGAAAATATACTGCATAGACTATTAGTGATGTTTATCAAAGTTTGTGCTAACAAATTTAGGATACAGGCTTGCAGTCGTCATGCAAGCTTTTGCTCTACTCCCTGGCTTTTACCACAGCTCAACCAGGACAAAGAGGGAAGTAATTGGGTGAGAAAGTGAAGTGTTAGAAATTATTTCTCATTGAATCAGAGGGAGACAAAAACTCTTTTATGACTGACTTACAATTTACTTCTTGCTTTACTGGGATTTATACAAATATATATATAGTACTGTATTAATTTCAGTGACTGTGGGTGTATGTGGCAATTGCACTTCAAATACATACAGTGTGCTAGCAGTGCGTAGCTGGAAGAGCATGTATGTTTATGTTCCCTGCCCAGGTGAGGGCATAAAGTGTCATAGCTACCCTACCAGCCCTCAGTCCTGCCTATCTGGTCATGGTTACAGGATGGAGCTTTCCACACTGTCATGTTTCAATCCATACTGAAAACCAATCCATGCACCAATCTACAAGCTCATCACACAGCAACTATGGGATCTTGTTTGAACCTTTTAGAACAGATCTGTAACCAGTGTGCATGGAATTCACAGTGTTCAATTACACTTTTGATTAATGAAAGTGAGTTACTCTCTGTTGGCTAAAGAAACAACCTTCAGACATGCTTATTCTTATATTTACATACATGCCATTGTCATTTAACTAGTGAATATCTAATTAGATTCTAAAGAGTATGTGGTCTTCCTCTCCTCTTTTAGAAAACAGGTAGTGGCAGTAGTTACCCGTCTACCTCTACTCTGTTAGAAAACAGGTAGTGGCAGTAGTTACCCACTTGAAAATGGTGTGCATTTAGGCAATACAAACTCTTCTTCTGCTTGTGTGGGTAATGCCTTGTATAAGCATTTTGGAACTGAGAGTGATAAAGTGTGTACACAAGCAGTAACTCATAAACAGACTTAATTGACTCAAATACTGTACCAGTTTTTTTGTTTATTCTATAAGTGGGTAGTCCTAAAGATGAAATGGGACTGCACATACAGAATACAAAACAGATACTTTCTACTTTCATCTTCTGTTGAAAATCGTAGCCTGGGTGGGATGGATGCATTCCATAGTTGGATTTGAACAAGAGAATATCCTAAAATACTGCGTTCTTGTTCCTAAAACATGTCTGGAAAAGAATTTGGTTAAAAGTACAAGTTAGAAGTGAAGTAGGGAAATAGGTTTTCTGCTGTACCTAGCAATCTCATGTGTTCTGACACAAACTTTATGTGATACTGATATAACACATGAAAACACCCGAGAAAGAAATTGCATTTTCTGCAAAATAGATATTAGACACCCTCAACTGTCAGAGGTGAAAAGTAAGCTGCTAGAAGCAAAAGTAAGAAAGGTAATTGCTGGCAACACCACAGTCATGTTAACAGCAATATATACTTTGTGCCACCAGATCATGCTAAGTATTTCCGATTTATGGACGAGAGACATACTGTCTTTCCACATTGATAACCAGTTATGTTATGTTGCAGGGGGGAGAATATGTAGTTCAGCAGTGACACAGATTTTATCCCTCTTCCTCTGTTTTTTTGCTTACTCTCAGGTTTTTTTCAGGTTATTTGAGGGTACCAGTGATTTGAGGCTTTATTCTCATGTGGTAGTATTTTTAAATGGTTAGACAGTTCTCAAACGTGAAAGTTTTGTGTGTGAAACAATGTTACTTTTGTGCCCATATATCAGTTCAATTTAGATGACCATGGTAGTACCAAGAATTAACATCTCTTAATAACTAAAAGAAAAACATGTTGCAGAGGTTGACTATGCCTTACAGACATAGTGGTATGTATCCTGTACTGTGGAGTTCATATATATTTTAAATTCACATACACAGTGTAATTGTTCTACCATTTTAAACATAAAAGGCTGTCAGCAGTTGGAGTTTGTGAAAATACGCAGTGCAAGAGAAATGGTTTTGGAAACGAATAAATCAAATTCCAAAGATTTTAATTTATAACCACATTTCTCAGGATTTCCAAACAATGGATAAATACTTGAATAGTAATTTTCTCCCCTAGGGCTTTTTGGTACGTTTATTAAAAAAATAACAAAACCAGCAAAATAAAACAAAAAAGTTGTAGGGCACTAACTTGAAAACTAAAGGCTTTAAAGTCAGCACTTGGAGTACATTTGAAAAATGTGGTTTGACATGATGAACTTTTGGGTGTAGGCCATGCACGCAAATGGCTGTCCTTTTACAGATGTTGGGAGACTCTCTCTCTCTCTCCAGTGTTTACCACAGTCTCCAACAGTAATGTTTAATAAAGTTTCTTACCTCCTACTTGAAAGATCAGAAGAAGGGAGGCAATCTGCTGCTTTGTAAAGACTCAGAAATATACTCAGGACAACTTATTTTCCATTGATGTTAATGCTCAGTAGTATATATTACACATGCATTCTATATATACACATATATAATACATGTAGTATCTGAATTATATATGCACACATGTTTATACTTACTACATTCTTTTGCTTGTTGGGTACTAGGTAGAGGTATTGCCTTTTTACTTTTAAATGAACATAAACATCTTTTAAACTTTTTTCAGAATGAAGGAGTTTCAAGATAAGTTACATTGCCTTGCATTTTCCATGGATCAAGAGCACACATACAGATAGCCACTACAGTTCGGCTGACAGGCAGTAACTTGTTAAATTATTGTAACTTGAGGGTATGTCTGAGCCCTTAATTCTTGTCAAATTAAGGTTGATACCACTGAATTGGGCCAATCAGCATAAAGGTAGTGGGCAAACACTTTTTATAATAGGCAAATGCTCCTTTCCCCTCTCTTGACCAGAAATACCGGTATTCCAGGAATTAACAACAATTTACTTTTGTATCTTATTTTAAATCCTGATTGTAAAAGATGGCACTCTGTACAATGTTACCGTGTTATCGCTATCTAAGTGGAGTTTTGATTAGCTATGTTTTATGGAGTAAACCCTCTTTGGGTTAGCATTGACTTGACATGGTAAGAAAGGAACCCCAAACATTCCACATCTTATCCTCCTCAACTTTGTTAATTATTATATTATTATTATATAATTATTTATTATATCCGTGGAAGAAATGTAAAATGTTGCAAGTTCTGTTTTCGCATGGTTAATCTACCACAAAAAGCTTTCTTCTAGGCATTCTGATTCCAGTAGTGACTGTAACTAATCATGGTTCTGAAAAAAAAATCTGAGAAAATAAACATGAAATAAGTGATAAAGGAAGTCTTTTTACATTTTGTCCTGTCTCTGGTTATTTGGTATAATAGGCTGAAAATTCAACTATTCTGTTTATTGGCAGAAGTTATAGTGATACAGCTGGGATTCATATGTTCCGTATTAGCCGAGTTACTGCTATTTAACCTTCTTGGATTAACAGAAATTTTACTTGCTTTTAAGAACCACACCTTTGCATATACTGACATTACGATGTACTATTGCTTAATTAAGGGAAGAATGTGTATTTGGGCTTACTGCTCAAAAATATGCAGGAAACAGCTTGGTATTTTGGGTAATTCTTCTTTAGCGCTAGCACATTTCCAGAATATGTTGGAACTAAGACTTAGAAAAGGAAATCTATTTCTTAAATAAAATATATTTTTTGTTTTATTTTTGTGATGCATAATATGCACGTGCTTTCCAGAATCACAAAACAGTGTGCACCTCCTCCCTCCTTTCTTAATGTATCATGTCCAGTTCGCAAAGTGTTTAATTACATATTTAAATTTAATCATGTAATCATTTAATAGATGTAAGTACAAGTTTAAAGTTTAAAATGCACCTCCTTGCTTTACTGAAATGGGACCATTAAGTCTGTGAACCTAAAAAGAAAGAGAGAGTTTATGAAAATGTGTACATATCTGAGTAACACTGAAAGCAGAGTTCAGCAATGCCCAACGGGCCACTTCTACAATAGCAATCCACTTCTGAAATGTTGGTCTCTGCAGGGAAGATCACTATCATTATAATTAGAGCTACACTACAATGGACTGCTCACAGTAGCTATTCCAAAAAGTTCTTTGAAGGTGAAGATGAGTGGTAGGCATTCTCAGGAATAGAAAATTGCTTTCTTAAGTTTAAAAAAAAAAAAAAAATCAACCAAATAAAATAAATCTTAAATAACTAGATGGTTAAAATAAATTTAAACTTTTGCAATCCCTCTTTAAAATAAAATCTCTGTATTTCCAGTTTAGATATTGCTGATGGGCACTAAAGAAATATATATCATTTATAATTTCCCAGAACATGTAATATGTAATTATACTTGCAAATAGATATATTTTGTGAGCAAGTGAAGAGAGACAAAAATATAGCAGCTCCACCTCCAGTGCTCTTGTTCTATTTTTGCTTTCAAAATTAACAATTCTTTTTTCTACTAATTATGAAGGCCTAATTTCTAAGAACTGTTTAGTGCTTTTAGGTGGGTACATTGATACAAGTAGGTATATTGATATGAAAAATACTTGAAGACGTTCTGATCAGTTTTTTATTGTTTTGTTTTTAAATACTTGTCCAGGCTGTCATTTGACAGCCTAGACCAGGCAGTTGACTAAAATTGAAAACCTGATATCAAAGTGCAGTCCTTGATTTTCATGCCAAAGCCAGCACACGTTGCTGTATAGACAGGGGTTTTTTTTATATAGTTTTACTGCTTCTCACAGAATTATGTCCTGAAACTTCACATACCATGCAGAAATTTCTGCAGTCTGTTAAAACTATAAACTTAAAACTACAGCTGCAAGAATCCTAGAAACTGAGTGAAAAGTTTTCTCTGTGGAAGATTGCAATGCTCCTGCCAAGAGCGTTCAAGTTATGACAAAAAGATTATGACATTGGTTGCTTTTTCTTTTAAATAACAATGAAAATCTGGAAAAGAGGTCATAGAACTTAACTCTGTAAGTAATAGGAATTATAGAAGAACATAAAGAGAAGGACAGGTAATAATTATTTAAGAGGAAAAGTACCTGAGACCCTGAATTGGAATTTTATTCTGTTATCTGGAACACAAATAATAGATAGACCATCTGCTGTGATAATGAAAATGATAACATTTCCGTACAAGGACAAAGTTTCAAAATGTATTTCTAGTTCATGTAGGAGACTTCAGCCTCTTTATTGACTTGAGTTTTGAGATCTGCTGTATTTTAATACCTCAGAATCACAGAATGGTTGAGGTAGGAAGGGACTGATGGAGATCATCTGGTTCAACCCCTCTGCTCAAGCAGGGTCACCTAGAGCTGGTTACCTAGGACCATGTCCAGATGGCTTCTGAGCACCTCCAAGGAGTGAGACTCCACAACCACTCTGGTCAATCTGAGCCAGTGCTTGGTCACCCTCACAGTTAAAAAAGTGTTTCCTGATGTTGAGAGGGAACCTCCTGTGTTTCAGTTTGTGCCCATTGTCTCTGGTCCACTGAAAAGAGCCTGGCTCTGTCCTCTTCGCACCCTCCCTTCAAGGATTTATACACATTGATGAGATTCCCCTGAGCCTTCTCTTCTCTAGACTGAGCAGTCCTAGCTTTCTCAGCCTTTCATCATAGGAGAGAGGCTCCAGTTCCTCAATCATTTTTGTGGCCCTTCGTTGGACTCTCTCCAGTAGCTCCACTCTGTCCAATTTGGCAAGTTAAAAGGATATAAAAAAGATCTGCTATAAATTTGCTTTTCACACTTTTGATGTGACAGTGGAACATAATTATACAAATCAAAGGTAAATAGAAATATTCGAGTAGATGTAAATGCAGTAACACATGCTTCTCTTCACACTGAAATCAGGAAATTAACAACTAAACATTCTTTCTTCTGAATAATAGCTGTGATCTGACCTCTCCACTTTTTTGTATTCCCCCACTTACCAGCAACTACATGTTACTGTAATCCTCAGAAACTGTTTTTATTTAATATGTTGGGTGTCTTTTTTTAAATTTTGGATTCTTTATTTTCTGAAAGTTAATATTTTCTTTGGTGTTAAGTGGTTTGAAGACTTAGAATTGAATGGAATGAAGTTGATTTTCAAAATACCTAGCTTTTTGGCAATCTGGCCATTATAACAAAGCAATATGGTATTGTAAACACTTTGGTGCCCATGTTTAATGTGTGTAGAGGAAATACCATAATTATTTCAGAATATTACTCCTGAGTAATGCAATTCCATTGATTGCACGAACTAAGCTAGCAAGTAAGTTCTCTCCTGCTATTATTATATTGCAGTTATCAAACAATTGTATGTATGTACAATTTGCTTAGTGATTTTAATATACTCTGGCAGACATTTATCTCCCAATTTAAACTTATGACTGCATGGACCATTTCTTAGGAAATTATTTTCTTTAGGTTTTAACCAAATATTTTCTGTGGTAAATAGGCACATTTAACTTATTTTTATAAGTTAATAAAATATGGTTTGTGGTTTTTTAAAAATTTGCTGTCAGAGAAATACTCAATGTTTTGTTCCTTTTTCTCATAAAATATTATTGAATTTATGTGGACTTCAAAGTAGATTGAAATAGATGAGCTATCAAAATTCATATGTTGTTAAAAAATAATTTAATTTTAAAAGACCATTCATAATTTAAGATAGTTTCAATAGTTGTAGTTAAAGTTTTGATACTTCAAAAATCTTTTTCACTTTCTACCTAAAAGTAACAATGTTTGTCAAAGCTAGAAACATTGCTTAAGTCTTTACTAATATCTGTTGAATTTTTACTAGAGGTATTATCTGTATTAAAAAACTATCACTGAATTAAAAAAAGTTAGCACAGTTGAAATTATAGGTTTGATCCTAGAAATAACCATGGTGTCATGACATACGTAACTAAGCAAAATGATACCTTTGACGGCATTTGAACTTCTGTGGGTGTCTCAGTTCTCAGAAAGTTTCCATATGAAGGGAGGTTCATGTATTTGTGACTCCCTCTAGTGGATAGCTTTCTCAACTATACACTAGGAAAAGTTCTCCATATTAAAATAATCTGATATTAAAAATTGAGAGGTCTTTGTTTTCATGGTGAAGATCTGATTCCATTTTCATGGACAGTCAGAATGTGTTTGTGTGCATCTCCACTCATTATCACTCATTTTGCAATATATTTTTTTAAAGATTTTTTTTGTAATGTGGTTGCTGATAATCGTGTCTATTTATATGTGCAACTAACGTCCTTTTTTTTCTGTGCTACAAACTTCTTCTATTTCCCAGACTTTCATTTACATAACTATATTCCTGAAATGTTTACAGTTCGCCTTAATTATTATTTAATTGTATTTCAGGTACCACTAAAGTAAATCTTGTGAAGATCCCTTCAACTGCTTCCAGTCCTCGAGACACTGCTCTAGCAGCTGTTATATGCAGTGCACTTGCGACAGTGCTCTTAGCTCTTCTTATTCTTTGTGTTATCTATTGTAAGAGGCAGTTTATGGAGAAGAAACCAAGCTGTGAGTTTCCAATTATTACTGTTTCTTTGTAATATTCGTATACTGGTATTAGTTTGGCAGATCTCTCTGTAAGTAAATAAACAAAATGTCTACAGCATTCAAGCAAGTTTAGCATTAAGATGAACAAGCTAGCAGAACCCCAAGACTCCATACAAGTTTGCCAGCTCAGTGTGGATGTTCCAGCTTCTACTGAGAAAATACTGTGCAAATGTCCAGAAATAGTCCAATTGCATTAATTCTGTGCCATACTCTGACAGATGCTGCACAGATATATTTGGACCATTTGGGATCCAAGCTGGGACGTCATTATAGAGTTGCAATGCCAATGTGGAAATGCCAGCTTGGAGGATCTGTGCATCACATGCTATTGTGAAACACAGATTAGCTCATCAAGATAATGAATGTGGCCAGTGTAGATAGCAGATTTGTCATTAACAGTTTGGTTTTATGGGCATATTCAAGATGAATTAAATGCCCAAGCCAGTTAGATTTGTAAATTTAAAAAAAAAAAATCCATAACAGCTCATCAATGTAATTCAGTTTGTTAATAATAAACATTTTTTTGCCCCTTAATTTAAATTAAGAAAGAGAAACATCAAAAGCACTCTAGTTCCCATTTATCATTTTAAAAAACTTTCATTAAAAAATGTTTATAGCATCTAATAAACCCTGGATGTCAAACGAGAATAATATCTAGGAAGAATTTATGTTATCACTACTTACAGCACAAGTAAAAGTAAAAAGGTTGAGAGAGGCATTGTAAGAATTGTTCCTAACATAGAAGATGCTTTACAATGTAAGTTTTGAGAAATTCAGACATAGTGAATTCAAACTTCAGTTAGTGAGTTTAGTAACTCGTTTGCGTTGGCCTACAATTATACAGATTAAAGGAAGTCTGCTGTTAATATAAAGTTCTTTAAGATAACATAAACAAAATCACAGTGGCTGAAAGCTGAACATGGAAAATTTCAGGTGGGAATCACTGAGAATTGTTAAACACTGAGAAAATGTAACAGTGAATAAGATACACTCTCAAATCATCAAAATAAGAGCAGATGTCTTCCTAGAAGAGGCTGTAGTTGAACCAGCAGTTCTAGGGTTTGTTGCAAAATCTGTGGTTTGCGTTATATTAAACCACATGATCATTGTGGCTCTTTCAGTTGGTAAATGTATGGAAATACTGTATATTATTACATTTAAACATTCTATGAAGATAGGAGGCTCTGAACAGGAAAAAGGGTATCATTTACTAATATATATTTTTATTAATTTTGTCCTAAAGGTCTCTGAGATCACAAGACATTCACTACAATGGCTCTGAATTGTCATGTTTTGATAGACCACGGCTAAATGAATATGACCACAGAACATGTTGCCAGTGCCAGAGAAGCACATCACAGACATGTGGTATGTTAGGTCTACTAAAAGGTGACTTTATGGCATGATGAACATTTGTCTAACATTTATCTAACACATGAATTGTGACATTTAACTTTACAGAGCTAACATTGTCAAACTACCCTTTGTCCTAGGCTAATTTCTTAATAAGCAGCTAGAATTTCTAAGTAGCTATTTTGTTATGGTTTTTTTCCTGTTTTCATTCCAATGACCCTTCACTTAAAAAAAAAAAAAAAAAGCTTTAAATGTCTCTCTCATTTCTTTCTGATAAAAATAGCACTGCATCTGACTTGGAGACTTAAATTAGCGTAAAGGATTTACCAGACGGTATCTAAGACCGTGATATGAACGCTAAAGGACATTAACAACCTGAACAATTCAAATCATTGAGATTTTGTGAAGTCATATCAGAACAGATGCATTTATGATGTTAACAAATAACATAATTTAACACAAGAGCACAGGCTTAAATATCATCCTAATACGTTAACTCAGAATGTGGTACTTCCTCTCACATGTATGTGATTGAAAACCAAATTAATTTAAAAAGTAGATACTCATGACTGGCATCTATATTACTCCTGGAGGAAGGGCTTGGCTTTTATACGTAATTCGATTTTAAAGTCATAAATTAAAGAACCCATGTTTTGCAATAAGAAATCTCTTTCCTCAATCCATATATTATAATGTAACTGGCAGACTAATACTCAGGTTTCAAAGAGTACAGAGACTAAGTTTATACAGAGCTTTAACACTTTTAACATTATTAAATCAATTTTCATTCCTTAGGACCAGTTCACTTGATTCCATCACTGTGCTGTGATGAAACCTGTAGCATGGAGCACTGCAGTCACAGTTGTGCTTTCCACTCACAGACTACGCTTAATGAAAGGTAACTTCGTTTTATAAGTGTCTATTAAACATTAAATATTTTCTATGCAGTCAAATTAATATTTATACAGACACAATAGATGTTTGGAGTGGAATAAGGGATTTTGATGAACTATAGCCATATCCTCCCATTTTGTGCAAAAACAGACGTATGGTGAAAAATCGATTTTAAGTATTACTTAATAAATGCTGACTTGATATATCAGTTTCTCTGAAGAAGAAGTGACTTAGTTCTCTCACAAGCAGATAGTCATCCTCTTACTCTGTGGTACCTGAGAGGCTTTGGTGACTCCCTCTTCTGCTATGGTGCTGCATAAACCTGTGAATCTGGGGGGATTAAGGTACAGTTTAGAAGTGTCATGAAGATTTTCATTTTTTAGAAGGTCTTAATGACTATGAGATTTGAAATACCTAGTATTTTTTAATTTCTACCAGATTGTAACCATTATTTTCTCCTGATCAGCTGAATATAAATACAGTAGTAGAGTAGTTATTTCTACAGCAGTGCCATGAGCTAAATTTATAAAATTTATAGTGTCATTCAGAGTTTCCTGGTTACAGCTTTTAACACAGGATGTATTTATTTCTTCTAGCTAGAATAGTTTTCCATATAAGGTTTGAATTGGTCTCCAGCTGTTTTGTTCTTATGGCCAAATGTAACTAAAAATGTAAAGGCAGCTTCTTCATAGGTATTGTTTATGCAAGGTGACTTAGTGACCTAAGTACAAGATACAAAATACCTAAATTTTCTATAACAATTTGTTTAAATGCCAGCAAGCCTGAGTCATCCTTTTATACCACCATGACTGACAAATTGAGAGTTGTGTACTTTGTGAGGGATCTTTTGGTTAAGGCTTTAAAAATAAATGTTACACCCATGCTATGTGGACATCAAAGATCCCGTGGTTCCTTCCAGTAGAAATGGAGTTTGCTCCGATTTCCTTTGCCAAAATAATGTATTTCCTTCAATTGTGGTGCAATGTCCTGACTTTTGGCCTCATCTATGAAAATGCTTTGTGTGTATATCAAAGCTATTAAAGCATCATGTTCTGGAAATGAGTAAGGCTACTTAAAATCTGTTATAGGCAATGTTAATGTGGGATGAGTTTTGTCACACAAATTATTACTGTATATCAGACTTAATATAGCCTTTACAGTTTTATAAATCTGTAGACAGTTTTTGGAAATAAAAAGTATTAGTATAACTTTTTGGTTTTGTTACTACTTATTTTGGTATACTATAGTAAAAAACATTACTGGGCTTTCAACAGAGATAGGCATGTATAGTGCACTCAGACATGTCAGTATCATCATGCACTTTAAATATACTTGAGATAGATAATACTGAGTTTTTACTTCCACTTTCTTCCATTTTCCGTAAAATAAAAATAATCCTTGTGAGAATTAAAAATCTTTGCCCTTCTTTAGTATTATGTCCTTTCCTCATGAAAGAGAATAGGAGAAAAACTTTTCTTTTCTCATTTTGAAGGCTATACAGAACAAACTGAAAAACCTAACGTGAATGTATGTTCAATATGAATTCACGCAGATAGAAAGAGTTTCAAGCAGTCTTGTTGTCTATTCCCTTCTCCCAGTCTGAACCCACTTTACTTCTTTTACTTCCATTAGATATTTGTCTAGCCTGTGTTTTTTGGAAAAAAAACCCTATTGTTGGAGATTCCACAATCTTCCCAAACATCTTTCTTCCTGCAATTTAAGCCTGTTATATCTTAACACACACCCCCCATGCATTGAGAACAAATAAATTCCTTCCTCTTTGCAACAGTCTTTGTAGCTGAACACTACTATAGTATTTTTTATCATATTTCTGTTCTTTAGACTATAAACAACCCAAACTGTAGTTCATGTTTTCTAGAACCCTGGATTCACAGTATGAAGGGCTCTAGGCATCCTCTTTACCTTTAGTAGTGTTCTCCAGAGCTTTCTTCATTTCCAGACAAGGAACAAACTTTTCAAAATAATTTGTACAGGATGCCTCTAGAGTATTAACTTAATATAACCCTGTTAAATCTTCTTGAAATACCTATAATTACTAATGACAATAATTACAATACTGATAATATTTTCTGGAATGCTTTTGAAACCATGTGTCTTTTATCCTTTTGCAGAGCTTCTGATTCTGTTGGAGAAATGATTCCTACCTTCCTTGGTTCTCTTTCTCACTCTACCTGTGGAGACATTTCAGATGCTTGGCCTCTTATGCAAAACTCATCTTGTTGTGACAGCATTTCTTTCTGTGAATCATATTCAGAACTGGCTGGAGGATCTGCAAAATCCTGCAGCCCTGAAACTGAAAATGCAGCCACTGTTGAGTTGGATAATAACCAGGAACTAAGTGAAGTACTTATTTCAGCTAAGTCTCTTGATGGAAATGTTGCAAAGTCCTTTGAAATCTCCAAACATAGAACATGCATAGAAGTTTCATCACTTCAGAACTCAGCAGCTGCTGAAACCCAGCCAAAGACAAAGCGTAATGGAACAGCAAATGACTCTACAGACTGATAAAGAGGTAAAAAACATAACTACAAAGGAGTGAGAATGAGTACTCAAGGCACGTAGAGCTCGATAAAAATAGAATTGTAAAAAGTTGTAGGGTAATGTTTCTCCATAGGTTACACCTAGCTATTGCTGAAATAAATTAAAACTCTACAAGAGATCCAACAGTTTCACATTTTTAAATCATTGACTGAATTTGAAAGGTGTAATTACTCAAACTGTAATGTTGAGATAATATGAACCAGAATACAGGGGGAAGTCTGTACACCAGTCAGCTTTTATCAGTTGGGTTTTTTTCTTTCATTAAATTTCAGGGGAAAAAAAATCAGTTTAATAGCCTTATGACCAAATATTATATGAGGCTAGTCCTTGTTTATGAGGGAAGAACTGAGGACTTGTCTTTGTTCATTGTAAACAATGCATAACAATGTAATCGTCATAAAAAGTCACTCTGCTACGGCTTCAACATTATATCTTTTTGAATATTAGCTGTGCTTTGTATTTTTAAAATGGCATTTTCTACTATTGGAAATAACTTGGAGCAACAAGTAGCTAATCTGTGAAAGGATCCCAAATTATGGCATGTGTACTGGTGTTGTTACTCAAGGGTTATGCAGGCTGTGGCTGGAAAGCTGAAATAGTCTCCTGTGCATGTACACAGAGGCAGGAACAGAAGCAGTTGCCACTAATATTAATAATCCACCAAACTTAATTAAGAAAATTATGCTATCTGTAATTATGAAAATTATGGGTCATCTGCAGAAATAAAACTGCCTTCCTTTGATCCTCTTTCATTTGGTTTGCATGCCACTTTCATATTGTTCTTAAGAAGTAGAAAGTAATTAGTATTTAACAAAAAAATACGCATATTCTGAAAACATGTAAGTGCAATAGTTAATTCTTTGTAAATCAAGCCTTAATTCTTTAGGTGACGTTTTCAAGAGGAGGAAAGGGAGGTAAACAGACTGCTAAGTCCAGGATTTTTTTGCCATTCTCTTCGGTGGAACTCGTATATCACCCTGAAAATCTACTGCTGTCACTGAAAATATTAACCTTATCTAGGTCGCACATATTTTTCTCAATATATTATTTACAACATATAGTTTTGTCTGTAACAATGTCTGGCACTAACTGCCCATGTGTCAGATAGCAATTGTCATAGTTTCATTTTAGTATATGCCAAATATCATTAGGTGGTAGTCGTATTCTCTAGGTACATATAGGAAGGGACAGTGACATGGCTATGACTGCAAATCTCGACGCTGCTAGTCCCCAGTTTTTCAGCGGTTATCAATGGAACTTGAATGCTTTCTCGATGTTCTAAGGGAATATTTTAAGGGAATATTAACAAGATCTAAAAAAATCAAAAGTTTGTGGGTTTTTTCCCACTAAACCATGTATCAACTTCAGAGGTCTGTGATTAATATGGACAGTGACATGGCTATGACTGCAAATCTCGACGCTGCTAGTCCCCAGTTTTTCAGCGGTTATCAATGGAACTTGAATGCTTTCTCGATGTTCTAAGGGAATATTTTAAGGGAATATTAACAAGATCTAAAAAAATCAAAAGTTTGTGGGTTTTTTCCCACTAAACCATGTATCAACTTCAGAGGTCTGTGATTAATATTATTTAGAGTTTTTTTTAGATGAAAGGAACCACAGAATTTCAAAATATCACTATAAAAAAACCCCTTACATTTCACCATACTTGATACGGTATATAAACTGTTAATTTTCTTACTGATTCCTATGTGTATGTAGACATTTTTTCTGACATTTCAAAATCCTGTCGTCTTTGATGGTTTTGTACTATCATGTATTACTACTGGGATTTGTGTATAATTCTGGATAAGCAAGATGGTTTGGGACGGTTAGGTTTTTCTTCATTTTTTTTCTTTAATAGACTTTACTGGTTGACTTTGTACGATTTCTCCATATTTGGACTCTACAGTGCATCATTATATATGCATCTTTGGTGGAGAAATTTAAGTAGCATTTGAGGGACAGGACCAGGACCAGGCTTACCTGAGAGGTATTTTCAGGCTGAACTCTGACCAGCTGTACAACTCCAAGAAAACTATTTCATCTCAGTCTACCCCATTTTTTCCATTTGCCCTTCATCTTTCTTGTCTTTTTGAAATATTTTGAGGGAGGGATGGTCTTTTTAGTACATGTGGATGCATTACGGTCTTGCATAGGGCCATACTTCATTATTATATTGCAAAATAAATAATAAGGTGATAAAATCAGAAGATGGCATATTTTTATTTATGTGCACATAAATACAAGCTCTTTAATGGGTGTTTTAATACAGGCTCAGTCTTCAGGTTTAGGTGAATTTTTACAGCAAGCAGTAAGTATAGCTGTATGTTTTTTAGTGTTTAGTCAAGTATAGAAGTACATAGAGGTTTTTTATGAGTTTGTGTAACCACTGTTCTGTCATTTTCTTTTAGGAAACCAAGCTGTTTCTCTCAGCACTAAAGCTGAATGCTTCCCTTATGCTCCTCTGCTGATTCTCATCGAACTTAGTCTGGTCTTCAATGTTGCATGGTTTCAAAATCAGCTGGAAAAAAATGGCATCATTTCACACCTTCCGAGCAGTTGCATCTGAGCCGTAACAGCTGTAAAGTGAAACTTCAAGGAGCATCCTAGGAGAACCCTGAAAGTGGATTTATGACCTTTTGCATCTCTTTTAAAAAACAAACCTTCTATTCCCTCAGATTCTCAAAAAGTCTAATGGAGTGAGCTTAAAAGTATATGTAAATACAGCAAGAAATATAAATACTTCAGTGTGTTTAGGTGGGTATCTTAAATATGGCTACAGATGTCAGAAGGCGTGGGACAAGACGTTGCCAGTTATTCTGCTTGCAGATTTATGCATGCATTAGGATTTTTTTGGCTGGTTCTAATTTTAGATCAGTTTCCTGCTGTTGAAGGACTTAAAAAATAAACATTTCTATTTATGCAAGGATCATCTATTGATAAACTGAAGCTTTTATTCTGTATTACATTATAGTCAATAAGCTAGTTTGGGGAGTTAAAGAATTTGCATGTTACAATATGTATGGTTGAAGTCCCCTCCATCCAATTATTACGTTTGTGGGAGGGGGCATTGTTTTGTTAAATATAGCAGGAGATTAGCTTTAAATTAGATACAGTTTAATGAAAGTCAGCTGTATAGATAGGGATGTTGTGTTTAATTGGTAGTCTCAGTATTGGAATAGAGCACTTGTTGTTACAGCATGTAATTTTTGGATGTTGAAATAAATGTAATCAACTGTCACATCAAAAAGTCAACCTATAGCAGGTGTGCCATGAAAGTATTCATACAATGAGACTATTACGAATATTTTTTAGTAATGCATTATTTTTAAGGGTCAAGCTTCATGGTGACCTAATTCATTCATTTAGCAGGCCTTTTCTTTTCATTCATGTCACTCTGTCCTTCTCACTGTAGTATTGTGTAAATTCAATTTTTCCACACAAAATGCAAAAATTAATTCATAACATTTTTTAAAAAAATACCTCTGAATTGAATCCTCAGTTGTGTGCATGCCTAGTAAGTTATCAACTCTCTGCCCTTGTTGCTGTTAAGATTTTTTTAACTGCAGTTTGTTGCACCACATCCATAATACCATTTGTTCTGCAGCCATTTTTATCCCTAAAATAGTTTTCACTTCTGTGAGTAATCCCAGTAACCCCTACTGATTCATTACATTCAACAGGCTCGAACTTGTCAGTGATGAACTCTAGCAATTATTCTTTAAAGTACCCAATGTGCCTTGACAAAAGCAAAGCAATCAGCAAAACAAATGCAAATTTGCAGTAAGTATTACTCATCTTTCCACACATGGTTTGTGTGGCAATGGAAATGTTGAGACGGTATTCATATTCCGTAATGGAAAAAGGCTTTTGCTTTGAAGCACCCAGTAGAAGGTTGAACCTGCACAAGACTAGCTAAAGCCAGTACAGGCAGCCAAGGCAGTAAGATGCTTCAGCTAAAACCAGTGAGATTAGTCACACGTGCAGAAATCACGAACAACAGTTATCAAATTCAAACCAAAGTAAGTGAAGAAATTACGTAAGTGATTGATTTTTTTTAAAGTAGTAAATACCACCATTTGGTCCCTGACAGAATAATACGCAGTTATACAGGGAGTACAATTACTCAGCTAAATACTTTAGAGTATGTAGTCAAATAAGAGTAGTTTTGAATAATGTCTTTGGATACTTTCATACATTTAAGAAGTGACAAAACATTTTTTCACTACATGTGCATGAAGAGATGTGTGCTTCTTTGTATATACTTTGTAAATAGAAAAAATCCAATGTGCATTTCAGTATATGGCAAGATATTTTTAGAACATACGGAGGTTTAACTTTTCACTAATAACAGTTCTTTAAAACGCTATGTTCAAAAGTTTTGCCAGCATCTGCCACAGTAAGTATGTTTTCCCATTGGAATTTACACTTTGTATAATTGTTTTTGTCCGGCAACTCTAGAGAAAAATACTCATTTCTTTAAACGAGTGACAGATAGCTTGAGAGCAAATTGGGAGGAAAAAATGAAGAGAGTGCTTTTTCAATATATGTGTATATTGTGTATATACTTTTTTCCTTAATTTAACCAAATTGGTCTTTTTTTATATTGCCTGTGGCAAGCAATGTTGTACATGCCAATAGAAAACATACACTACCAACACATTTAGACTGCCCACGTATCACGTCTAGAGACTTATAGTGCTGTTTTAAATACTCCTTTAAGGAATGTAAATTAAAACCTTGTATAAATCGTTTTTGTAATACTTTTTCTACTTGTGAATAAAATGTTATGTGAACCCGTCTTGGTTTGTTGATCTCAAATTAATAATAGCATTCTATACAAAGGTAGTGATCAATTCTTTTCTTATTTTTAGACTTCCATAATGGTTTAATTGTATTTAAATTACGGTATAATTTGGTACGTCTTTGCCTTGAGATGTTTTGCTGTTTAACAGTAGCATCATTCTTCAAGCTGGAGGACCTTGAAGAAGCAGTAAGTTAACACTGATCCTTAAAATCATAGCGCCTCAAAATCTTTTCAAAATTTTGCTTCTCAAGAAAGGAAAAAAAAAAAAGCTGGCAAGCACCACAGATTGCTGTCTGTATAATGTCTTTGAAAAGAAAACCAAGCACTCCACACAGTAGACTCTTTCAGATAAGATAGATACGTAAATAAGGAGAGTAGCTGTATTTTTGAAACAGAAAAGGATGCCCTAATGATGGCCTCTGATTAATACCAAGAGAGCTTGCACTTGTGTTGCACAGCAGCAGCCAAGAAACCAGGGTTTCAAACCCTGGTTGAAGGAAGAGGGAATTAGAGAATACCAATAGAGAAGACTAATTACCCGTGATTATTTAGGCCATTTTTCAAACGTTGTCCAGAAGGTTCATATGTTGAAAAGATTCAGGAAGTTACTCAAATGGGATGCTGTACAATTTAAATGATTAAGAAAGGGATGGCATGGTTTGACTCACAAGAGTAGAGGACTGCAAAGAAAGAGTAATTTGATAATTGCACAGAATTGCATGACTTCTTATGGTAAAGATATAAGAAGCAGTGACTGGAAGCTGAATCCAGGTAAGGATGGTAGGTAACATAAAGCCAGGTTGGTTGTGGTGGAGAATTTGTAGCACTGTTGGTTTTTATGGGAAAGTTCGAGAGAAATTGAAAGCTACTCTGTCCCCGTCGCTAGTTTATTCTAGCAAATTTCACACTAGCTCCTGTCTGCGTATTGCTGTTATTTCTCCAGTCTTTTAAGTACGTAATTCAGAGCTTACCCGGGGAACGCCTTCCCAGAATAGCAAGGTCTCCTTATATGACTGCGCCCATGTGCTGCACTCCTGAGTAGTCTTCTACTTGTCTTCTGCTGAGGCTGTCAAAAATGGCAACAGTCCACATCCCCAGCCCAACTAATCACCCTTCCGGGTCACTTAAACGCTCGCAAGTCTGCAAAGCAGCACGTGGCATGTTTGGTAGCTCACTTTGTGTCGATAAAGGTAGCAAGTCTCAGCACTGCTAGGATCAAAATAGTGTGCCCCTGCCAAAAATAAAAATTAAAAAAAAAAACCAAGAAAAAAACAGGAATTGAAAAACAGGTATTTATTCTGTTTTATCTGGAAACAAAATACAATTTAAAACATTACGTATGCGATCATAAAACTTGCACAGACATTTGATCATATTAGATATAATATAAATGTCATTAGCAAGGCTGCGATTTTCTATCCAACAATCTTTCTAAAAGAGGTCAACAGAAAAAAAACTATCCCAAAAGCTTTTCCCTGCTTGCATTGCTTTTCGGTACAACAGTGTTTCCTGCCTTTTCTACAAGGTAGACCAAGATCTTAATCCAGCGCTCCTCATCCTACCATGAGTTTGAGATCATATGGCTTTTCCCTTTGTTGTGGGCTCTTTGAGGGCCTTTGGTTTGCATTCCTGTGAAGTCCCTCCAAGCAACAACCTTCGTGCATTAAATTAATCCTCTCGCTGACTTCGGCGATGGAGGGTTAGATCGCTACCTGCAGCACATTCCAGTGCAGACACTGCTGCTTTGTTTTGCCCTTTTAAAAAAAGGGTATTGAAGGGAGCGTGTAGTGTTTTATCAGGCGCGGAGCAAGCTGAGGTTGGGTACTGCAGAGCAAAGCCACACAATGCACACTTTGTGCTGGCAGGATGCAATTTAATCCATATTTAGTTTTGGCATGAGTGTTGGTAAAACCCACTTGCTCTTCACATTGCACGTGAGCCATTTTGATTATGTCCGATAAGGTAGGGCTTTCAATAGGATAAAAGCAACAGTGGGCGGATTTGCTCGTGAGCCTGCTGGTTTCCACAACAGCAGTGACTGATGGGATTAGAGGAAATGTTTTCTAATAGCGTACTGACAGAGAGGGCGGCTGATTGAGGGCACGCTAACGCTTCCAGCAAGTGCCACAGCTTCAACAGCAGGGTCGGTTGAGTAAGCCTGAGATTTTTTTTCCCATCATTTGATTTTCTAAATCCTTCCTTATCGCAGTTGGATTTAATGTTTTTTCCGTTGACCTGAGATTTGGCTTGTTCAAAAGGTTATAAATGACGTTTTTCTAAAGCATTGGTGGAAAAGCACACAAAAAAGAAGGCAGCTTTTAGAAAGTGCTTTCTCTGAGCCTCAGTCTTTGTGGAGTTTTCCATTTCTTCTGCCCAGGTCCCAGTCTCAGTTTGTGGATGGACAATTCACATGCTATTCAGCATGCAGAAATTCTCCTAAGTATAGGAGATAATATACCAAAATCTAGTCTGTAATCAACAGTTTAAGGGAGAGCACTGATTTAAAACTTGGAAAAAATTAAACCATTGGAATTCAAGCAATCACCTTGGTTTGCCCAAGATCTGTATCAGACAGTTCATTGGAACATAATGATAAACATAGAATCACAGAATCATTTAGGTTGGAAAAGACCCTTAAGATCATCAAGTCCAACCGTTAACTTCGCACTGCCAAGTCCACCACTAAACCATGTCCCTAAGCGCCACAACTACGCATCTTTTAAATACTTCCAGGGATGGTGACTCAACCACTTCCCTGGGCAGCCTGTTCCAACGCTTGACAACCCTTTCGGTGAAGAAATTTTTCCTAATACCCCATCTAAGCCAACATCTATAAATACAGACTATATATGTGTACATGAAGATATATTCTACAGTAGAATAAAATAATAACCAAATTTAAAAGAATCGATCATCTTACATGTGATCTGAGGCAGGGCATTGTCCAGGCCAGTTAGTAATTTTATTCCCAAGTCCTTAAACATGAGGAAATCACGGAACACTATGGACCAATTCAGATGAGACCTTTACACTATACAAGCATTATTCTGCATGTGGCAGAGGTTACAAAATGAATTGAGAACTTTTAAAAAAAATAGTAAAGGCTCTATTTCAATTTTTTTTAAATGCCTTTCAGTCCAGAAATCCAAGTGCCCTAGACATTTCATAGGTCAATATGGGAGCCTTAGGAAAAAAAAAAAAAAAGTACTATAAATAACAAAATAAAACATTTAGGACCTACACCCAGTACTCTATGGCTTCCTTCCAGGATTTTTAGAGCTGCAATTTCTTGCTCTTCAATATCAACATACTGGAATATTCACCGAGTGAATGCAATTTCTCCGCCGGAGTCGGTAGCATCTGAAGGCCCTGGCTGGCCCCACCGCAGGAGCTGAGTGCGCAGCAGCAGCTCTAATGCTTTTCAGCTGGTGGGGATCTCAGCAAGACGTTTTGTAACAGGGACGCTCTGTGCATATGCGTGCGTGTGCTTCCATACGATGGACGTATAAGAGAACAATATTGAACAAAACAGGAACGGTAGAGGTTATTCATTATGAAAATAAGCATAATGAGAAAAGGACATCTAGCTACTAGTGCACTAAAAAAGAGCAAAACCAGCCATTACGTTGCAAAGTAATCATATTTTAAAAGCCAAAGTAAAGATCTAGTCTACAGCCACTTTACTTCTCTAACTTCGTGTTCACTTAAACTCACATAAACTCTGCACCTGGCCAAAGCAAAAAAAAAAGAAGATCTGGAATCAGCAGAATAACAGCATTTACTGCTCCAATTTTGTTCATACATTGAAAAGGTGCTTTCTTGTATATTTACGCTGACTCCTGCAACACATGGTAGCTGCGTTTAACCTGAGGAAATTCAACAGCAAGTATCAGCTTGGCCATTTGGTTCACTCTGTTCCAAGAGAACAAAGAAAGTTGTTGACCAACCTGATGCCATTTTATGTTGTTAGGCACAACAATAGTTGTGTACCTTTATCATAGCTTCAGCTTTATTAAACCTTATTCCTCAGGATGTTCAACAATAATAGTTAAGGCGACACCACACCTGTGCAAGAGTGAGAATATCTTTCTGACTGAGATACCAAAACAGACCCATAATATTCCACCAAATAACACTTGCAGTACATTTTGTCAAAATTCATCACCTTTTTTTTTTGATATGTTGAGACTACAAATAGAAAAAATTCCTTGCTTGAAAAAATTTTCACGCCATGACAAAATGCTGTGAAATCTGACATAAGAGTATTTTCTCCAGGAGGGTTTGTGCAGCTACCCTCCGTGTTAAACCGTGAGCAGGGTGCAGCGCTGATACGTCCAGCACACACTACAGCCTGTTACAGCTGATTTCCCTCTGCAAGTCTCCCAGCTGTGCAGAGGTTAGCTGTAAATGTGCTTGGAAGCCTAAAAATCCCCAAAGATGCAATATTGCAACTTCTGCAGATGTATCAGTGTTGTAACTGTGGTAGCTGAAAACTATAAGTAAAAATAATATAATCTGTTAGTTGAGTGGGGGGAAACAAAAATAACTAAAGGTTTTGGGCTCAAGGCCTTCTTGGATCTGCTTTCTAATGTTTGCTTGCACACTCTGCATCCAGTTAAAGGTCTACAGCTGCTGCAGCTCTGAGGATGCTCCTGCAATTCTTACCTGAACTTAGGGAGCAGAAGTTACCTTTCAGTTTGGCCTTGTTATACTTCATGCTGCAAGAGCTGGAGGGTTTAAATGCCTCACAGTCTCTGTTTTCTTCCCAATTACCTCATTTTTTTGACAAAAAAAAAATACTCTATTCAAATTTTGCTTAAGTTGCATTACTGACAAGCTGCCCATAATAAGACTCCGATTTCATTTTCTCGTGGAAAAGAAATGCAGTCACCCTAATGCCACCCAGAAGACGGCCCGGGAATCAGATGCTGATTTATGCTGTTACCAGTGTCTCTCTCTGCTGCTCTGTCCCCTAGCCCAGGAAGCAGGCCAGAAAAAAAGCAAAACACCTCTTTGACCGGAGCAACCCCAACCCACACCAGCAACCCATTCTTTAAAGATCTGTTATTGAATCATATTGAAACACAGCTTATGGATAGTTCAAACAAACAAAACAAAAAAAAAAAAAAGAAGACAGAGACAGGAGAAAAAAACTGCATAAAGACTTATACTGGAGAGTCATTCAGCAAAATTCCCATTTGTGTATTAAAAGCTTAGCTAAATAACCTTGGGCTGCACAGGAAGACAAGTAGGAAGGAAAACTCTTCTGATCTTTACAATCGCCCTGCCCCTCGAGCATACCAGGCATTTTATCTTCTAGTCTTCATAAAAAATTGATTTTGTGAAATAGACATGCAGCACTTACTTACCTCATTCTTGATGCAGACGGCTTTGCCCTCCCCATCCCCTGCAGTGTCAGAAATAGTAACACATGACTGTCACTGAAGGCTCTTTCCAATCAGGAAAGGAACGTCTCTATCTCTTACCCCTCTCCTCCTGTTTTATGGCTCTTCCCTACCGTTCTGCCTTATTTATCACTGCTGCAATTTTCGGGTATTTCTTTGCCTTCTTTCCTCCAGCCCCGTGTTTCCCATTCTCCTGCCTCCCCTAGCTGGTCTGCTCCCCCATCGCCACGTGAAAGCGTGGATTTAATTTCATGAACCTGGAAGATGTAACACAACGTACACAAGCATCTCTAAGGCTTTGCTCTGTTCTTATGTAAAAGCAAAGGAAATAAAAGAGAGGGAAACAAAGGTACCCCACCATAGTGTGCAAATGCTGGCCTGTGCGACACTGGGTAAAGCTTATTTTCAGAAAGGCAGCGAGCTCAAATTCAAAGCCAGCCTACCCAGGAATTTATTTGGTTGGATTCCTATCTGTGGGCAGCTGCTTCTAAAATGGAAGATAATGGTTGAGTGCTTAAAACGGTGATTTTTTAAGCACATGCCCTGATCTGGATTTTTCTGCAAGAACCCTCCATGAAAACTAGAGACAAGGAACTGGTCACAGCAGCGAGAGAGACAGAGCTATCCGTGACAGTATGTAAAAATTGCTGATAATGGGACTTACCCTAAAGTGCTGCAAAAAATGTATCCATTGAAAAGATTACAGGCAGGACAGTTGGGAATTATGATGGTTTAAACTGACTGAAAACAAAAACCTGCCTTCTTTTTTTGTCTGGAACGGTCATTTTCTCTTTCCTGAGATAATCTTACCACAAAATATTATACCAAAATAAACAATCATTCATATCAGATCTACTTTGCACACTCCTGATCTGGTGTTTGACTTAATTTCCTGAATGGGTGAGTCAAAGCAGGTTGGGCCGACCTGTAAGTTGAGACACACGAGGGCATTTTCTTCTGTGTGCTTAGTAGGTTGGTGGAAAACAGCATCAACGTGGCAAAGGAGTTACTGCAGAAAGGACGACACCATTAGACTTAGTCTCCTGCTTAGAACTACTAATTATAAACTAGCCCAAATCACACATAAGTTATTTGTTTATATTTGGTTCAACAGAAAACTGGAGTCAAAATTATTTTAACACTAATGTTTTAAAACACTTTAAAACTTACAAACAGCAAGACGGGAGATGGAATGAAGAATCCCATATAATTTGGCCTGAAACGGGCAACGGTCCCCGCGGGCGCCGGGAGGGGATGCCGGGAGGTGGTACACCCACCCACTCCCCGGAGGCTTGCTGACAGCACCACTGCTCCCGTCTCAAATTCTCACCTTTTGAAGCTCGCCAGCTATTGCTGGTTAACAGATCAGCCGTAAATGATAGATTTTTTTTTTTATATTATGCCGTTACGATCTTTATATTTACTTATGGGAGAAAACTATAGGGCCCTACAAGGGGCTTTCAAGAGCCCCTACAGCTGCTCATCAGGGCTCGGCTCTGGCAGATCTGGCCCCTCTGCAGCGCGGTGGTCCTCACCTGCCTCCAGCCATCGCACACGGCAACTCCTCCATCCATTCCTGCAGCAGAAGCAATGATGTATCGCACTGACACCTGCCCGCCCCCATTTTTTTTTTTTTGCTAAGTATTTTGTTGGTGTTTGCTCCAAGTCTTCCAGTGGGCGAATGGATTTTATACAGGAAACATACACTATGTTACAATGTACTGATGTATTACGAAACTTGGCCATAAAGAAGCATTTGCACTTGGCTCTGTGGTGGAGTGTGGGAAACTGCAGACTAGTTTCAATGAGTAAGCCTTTTTCTTAGCACTGCTCAGGGACTTCCAGCAGCTGAAGGATATATTCCTGGCTGCAATTAATTCATCAATTTGCAGTATATGAAACCCCAGATTCAGAAACGGCTGAAAACGCTGCCACCACCGTGTTACAAGCTCTTGCAGTATCGTTCTGGATGGGGATTTCTTTCTAACAGCTTTTTGTTGGGGGATCCCAGCTGAGGACCCATCATCTATTTGTACCATCCATGAAGCAGGCACTGACACTGGCTGAGATGGCTCTGTGCAGAGCCCTGAGTTCAAGCCAGGTTAAAGAGGTCCCTGCCAGTACACTGCCCGGTGGAAAAGCCGAAGAGTGCAGCAGGAAGAGACCCTAGATGAGAAGACGATGTATGAAGCTGGGACTGGCCTTGTAAATCCCATTTTCTCCTTTAGTTTGAGAGGGCCAAATTCAGAGGTGATGAGTTGTATTGGGTTTGCATGGCAAGGTTTTGGTAGTGGGGAGTCTACAGGGGTGGCTTCAGTGAGAAGCTGCTAGAAGCTTCCCCCATGTCTGACAGAGCCAATGCCAGCCGCTCCAAGACCTGGACCCGCCGCTGGCCAAGGCTGAGGCCATCAGTGATGGTGGTAGCGCCTCTGTGATAACATGTTTAGAAGGGGGAAAAAAAACCTGCACAACAAACTGCAGCCAGGAGAGAGGAGTGAGAATATGTGAGAGGAACAACTCTGCAGACACCAAGGTGACCCCATTTTTTTTTTTTTGCTAAGTATTTTGTTGGTGTTTGCTCCAAGTCTTCCAGTGGGCGAATGGATTTTATACAGGAAACATACACTATGTTACAATGTACTGATGTATTACGAAACTTGGCCATAAAGAAGCATTTGCACTTGGTCTGTTTGGCTCTGACTGGTGGAGTGGGAAACTGCAGACTAGTTTCAATGAGTAAGCCTTTTTCTTAGCACTGCTCAGGGACTTCCAGCAGCTGAAGGATATATTCCTGGCTGCAATTAATTCATCAATTTGCAGTATATGAAACCCCAGATTCAGAAACGGCTGAAAACGCTGCCACCACCGTGTTACAAGCTCTTGCAGTATCGTTCTGGATGGGGATTTCTTTCTAACAGCTTTTTGTTGGGGGATCCCAGCTGAGGACCCATCATCTATTTGTACCATCCATGAAGCAGGCACTGACACTGGCTGAGATGGCTCTGTGCAGAGCCCTGAGTTCAAGCCAGGTTAAAGAGGTCCCTGCCAGTACACTGCCCGGTGGAAAAGCCGAAGAGTGCAGCAGGAAGAGACCCTAGATGAGAAGACGATGTATGAAGCTGGGACTGGCCTTGTAAATCCCATTTTCTCCTTTAGTTTGAGAGGGCCAAATTCAGAGGTGATGAGTTGTATTGGGTTTGCATGGCAAGGTTTTGGTAGTGGGGAGTCTACAGGGGTGGCTTCAGTGAGAAGCTGCTAGAAGCTTCCCCCATGTCTGACAGAGCCAATGCCAGCCGCTCCAAGACCTGGACCCGCCGCTGGCCAAGGCTGAGCCCATCAGCGATGGTGGTAGTGCCTCTGTGATAACATATTTAAGAAGGGGGAAAACTGCTGCGCGACAGCAGCCAGAGAAAGGAGTGAATATGTGAGAGAAACAACCCTGCAGACACCAAGGTCAGTGAAGAAGGCAGGAGAGGAGATGCTCCAGGCGCCGGAGCAGAGATTCCCCTGCAGCCCGTGGTGAAGACCATGGTGAGGCAGGCTGTCCCCCTGCAGCCCATGGAGGTGAATGGTGGAGCAGATATCCAC
>NW_008794446.1:9044550-9079191 GCF_000699145.1 Aptenodytes forsteri | reverse complement strand
GAGAGGAGCCCACACTGGAGCAGGTTTGCTGGCAGGACTTGTGACCCCGTGGGGGATCCACACTGGAGCAGTCTGTTCCTGAAAGACTGCACCCTGTGGAAAGGACATGTCGAAGGGACCCACGTTGGAGAAGTTCATGGAGGACTGTCTCCTGTGGGAGGGACCCCACGCTGGAGCAGGGGAAGAGTGTGAGGAGTCCTCCCCCTGAGGAGGAAGGAGCGGCAGAGACAACGTGTGATGAACCGACCGCAACCCCCATTCCCCGTCCCCCTGCACTGCTCAGGGGGAGGAGGTAGAGAAAATCAGGAGTGAAGTTGAGCCCGGGAAGAAGAGAGGGGTGTTTTAAGATTTAGTTTTTATTTTCTCATTATTCTACTCTGATTTTGATTGGTAATAAACTAATTTCCCCAAATTGAGTCTGTTTTGCCCATGATGGTAATTGCTGAATGATCTCTCCCTGTCCTTATCTCAACCACAAGCCTTCCATTATATTTCCTCTCCCCTGTCCAGCTGAGGAGGGGAGTGACAGAGTGGCTTTGACGGCCACTGGCATCAACCCACCACATGAGTAAAGGATGGGCAAAGCTGCAGATACAGCAAGTCTGGGTGTAAAAATTCGTGTAACCGGAATGATTTTAACTTTAAGGAGCCCAGGAGAATATATAATTTATATGAGCTTAGCCTCACCCCTGAATTTGGTGCAACACCTGGAGGCTAATTTGCCATCTGTTTGCTTTCGGCAGAGCTATAGAACAAAAAGGTTTGCAATACCTTGCTGCAGCAAGCAGTCCATGCTGGACAGCACGCCTGTTCTATGAGGGCTGGAGCAAGAGCAGGTCAGAACCTAGTTCTGGCTTTTGCTAAAACCGGTCCTGGGACTGTGCTAGAGATCTGTCATCTTCCTTTTCCTTTTTAATATTTCTGGGCACAGGGAGCACTAATTGGCAGGATAGCGGACGCTTTTCTAACCAAGGCACCATCAAAGGCTGAGGAAGAGCACATTTGCCAATCAAAATATGCTGAACTGTGAAATGAAACTGTACTACCTGCCCTTTAACGTTCCCTGCACAGAAAGGAACATTCTGCAGCCTCACTGACTGCAGCACGCATCCTGGGTGCGATCTGCAGATCCACATGCCTCAGTCCTCTCTTCATTTTTTTTCCTGCATGCAGGTCTGAGTGCAAAATACAGCCTTACCTCCTACCTCCACAGGCACAGCAGCTGTGTGCAGGCATCGCTGTACATGAAACCCAAGGCCAAAGGCTGTCCACACTTCTGTTTCACTGCACACTTGGCTTCAGCAACAAAACCAGTGCTCTGCGAGAAGCAACCTTTAGCACAGCGCATCCAGTTAGAAATCGCACTCCTCTGCTCTGTGTTCATCCCTTGCCAGCAATGTCAGCACTGATGTACATCACAGATCTTGCGAGGTACACAGTGTGTAAAGCACACTGGGTACATTCACTGGTGGAGAAGGAAGACAGTATTTTTAATTTCATCCTCTAGAGAAAAATGCAGCCCTTCACTGATTCATGCCGCAGTTGATGGGGGCTGCAGATAGACATGGGCAGCAGGTGGCTGGCAGAGAACAGGCAGCAGCCACCCACCATGTGTGCCACAGCCCCGTTGGCAGCGTGGGGGTCCATCAGTGCACGGGGGGGGATGGTGAAGCCCCCGGCAGGGCTAAGCTGCTGCTTTCCACTGTCAGAAAACTGATCCCCTTTTCCCCACACAGCTCTATGGCATTTGTTCACAGGCTGAATTAGCCCACTGGGAGTTGCAACATGGCTCAGTCCGGCAGCTTTGGGCACCTGAGGCAGCTTGTGGCAGGAGACGCTGCTCTGCATTTGGGAGGCTACTAGCATAGCCCCCCCCCAGGGGCTGCAATAATGCAGAAAAGCAGATATTGGGGAGGGGTCTTGGTCCCTTGACACCAACGTGTTACACCAGTGCTACTCTTCCACTTTAATTAAGCAAAAGCGAAGTCTCAGGCAGATCTGAACGAGGAGTGGGGATTCTCAACAGAGCAGAGAGCAGGGAAAGCTTGGCTGGTGCAGCCTCGGAGCCGGCGGCCAACTCGGCGCAGCACTGAGGGGTGGAAACCACGGGAAGGTGAAACAGATGCGTCAGCAAGGCCAAAGGGGAGGAGAGGACATGATGCAATGCTGAACGCACAAAACTGCCCAAAGATCAGCTGAAGAAGGTGAACAGACCCTAGAAAAGAGTAAAATGTCTATCATGCCAGCTAGGAACATATGGGGACAGTGACAGTGGGCTCTCTCTGTAAAAATGCTTCTGAAAGCAGTTTTTAAGTAAGTCTGACTCAGGTATGCAGGTGATTTACATGTTTCCAGTCAAAATAAAAGATCGCAACATTTTCTTGGCTGGCCTCAGCAAGGTTTAATTCCCTCCTTAGAGCTTAAGACACTTTTCCTTTTTGAATGAACACAGCTGTGCCGTACATATTTCAGTTCAAACCGACTCGAAAGAACACCCTTCACGATCCCTGAATTCAGAAAGGCAGCTGAGTGAGTGCACTCGAGTGCCTGCCTGCACCAAGCATGTTCATCACGACCACCGTGTCTCCACCAGGACCAGCTTGCTGTAATGGACCTTTAATTACCTACTCCTTTGCTGGCTGATCCCACTACACCGGTCTGTAGCAAACAGTTCAGACCTGTAATTATAATTTAAATACTGTAAACTGCCAGCTGAGCAAGCCAACATTTATCATTTGGTACGTCGTAGTTACCGTGAAGAAGGATGCTCACTTCAGAATACTGCACCATTTTCACTATGCTTTTTTGCACTAACCAGATATATTTTTATTTGACATGATGATAAATTTATAAATCAATTTCATTTATTATCTCTCCTACTAGAAATGTTTGGACGCCTTCCCTACACCTTTGACCAGCTCAAGAGCATATGCAGAGACTAGGAAACCCCCCCAAAGACATACCTCTCTCAGTGAATTAACCCAGGTTTCCAAAAGCCAGCCATGGCCGTATAAATTAAAGATACCCATGGACTCTGCATGGGGCTTCACAGAAGCATTTTGCAGATTCACCTTGAAGGTAATGAAGCTGTGATATCACACATTCAGAGAAAAAGCTGGGATGGGGACTTTCCTAGATGGATCTTACCTGACCCCGGACAGTTGTTCTTTGGCCCTTGAGCCACCTAAATCGTGCTTTATCCAGAAGAAAAGAAGCTATCTTTAAACGTATACATTTTGTTGGAGACTGCCCTGTATAGAAGATTCCACATGCAACATTAAAACATTAAAAGATAGAAGCCTGCCAGCAACTGGGAGTGGTGGCGTGGGACTGTACCTCTCATTTCCTCCTGCAAGGGTAATTTCCCAAATTTCTTACTAATTCTGGGAACTCCTGCAAATCTCCTGCCCTCGGTACTTAGTTTTGTTTCCAGCACTCACCCCACCTTTCTAGCTCTCATTTCAAGGCCACGTTGTGACACAAGCATTTCATGTACCCTTCTCCCTTTTCTGTCCTTAGTCCAACCCACAGCCTTCCCTCCCTGCCACACTGGCTTGAAACTTTTTGAACCTGGCATCTGCAAAGCCAACCCCTGACCCTAATTTAGCCCATTTAGTCCTAAACATCCGTGTGTTTTAGTTCTCTTCTTCCCTCACCACGCCCAGGGCTTTGAGCACAGCACTGCTCCAGCTGCTTTCCCTCCGGCTCCCCAGCAGCTGGTTTTCCACACCTGACTTTCATCATTTCATCCCATGTTTCTGTCATGTTGGATTGACAAGCAACACGACCACCAAAAGCATCTGTGCACACCCTGAAGACAGGATTGGGGAAGGGTTGTTTTGGAGGACCACCCAATGCTACGGGTCAGGACGCAGCAGTTCAGGGGGCCCCACACCGAGCATCTCTCCCACGGACCCGTGCATGGGTTTTGCGAGACAGAGAAGAGGCAGACCAGACTCAGGCCAAGAGGAAAAGCCATGGAAAGCATATACGCACTTGGGGCACTAACACTACGGCTGCGCTGCTGAGCAGTGAGAGCAGGTCCAGCCTCCACAGTGCAGGAGCCAAGCCAACCCGCCAGGTACAGCCCTCTCCTAGAAAAGCCACCGATTATTAACGTCTTTGTCCCCTCTGTGTTGCCAATGCCCAGCTTCTTATGAACATCTTCCAGCCCCTGCAGGAGGGATGGCATTTCAGTAGCCCCACTGGTGATGACCCTGAAAGTGGAGCAAGACATGGAGACCACAGCTGCTGCCAAACACGCCAGCACTCCTGAACAGTAAGAAAATACCAGTTTGGCTGCCACGTGCCCTGCCACGGGATGTTACAGTACTACTAATTACCCCAAATGACCTCTGGGCATATTAACACCTACTCTTTTCCAAACTGTGGTCACTGCCAGATCCAGTGCCTCCTTCCACTGTGAGCTGGTTTATTCACATTTCAATTGCTCAGAGATTCATCTACGGACAGTAATTTGTCGTCTGCCTCTGCAGCTGAAACCACATCTTCCCAATCCCGCTGGCAGGCGCCAGCAGCCTGTTGGCAGCATGCTGGCAGCCAGCCCTTGGACAAGCAACGTAGGTCTGCAGCAAAATGCTGCCTTCTTGGGGGTTCAGGAAGGAGAAGCTTGGATCAGCCACCTCATTTCATCGTCCGAGTATGTTGCCACTATAGAAATACTCCTACTAGACACACTCATACTCATCTGCTGTGTGCATTGTCTAACAGATGGGACGTGTCCTACTCCCAGGCTGTTCTGGGATGGTCTGATGTGAACCACAGCATGCTTGCATGTACTGTAGCCAGCTGAGCTGCTCACCCAGGGTGCATCTGCAAAGCATGTCTGCGACTCCTTATCCTTTGCATTCTTTTCTATATTTAGGAGATTCACGTGTACACAACAGCCAGGCAAAGTGTGGGAAGGGCAAGCAAATATCAAGACAAGTTCTGAGTTCAGGAAGCCCTTGGGACTGTCAACAAGTAACAGGGAGGTGGTACGGGAGCAGCTAAAATAATGAGGGTGTGATGGCAGCTGTATCTACAATGGTTCTGTCCCAAGAAGCAAATAGTTATATACTTTGACTTCTAAAGACATACTCGAGCTCATCACCTCAGGGAGAGTTTTCAAAGTCCCACCTGCAGAAGCGACTCAGGCATTAGCAGCTCTTTAGGCTCCCAAGTCACTCAAGCACTCCTGAGCGTAAGGTAAGGGACTCCTCTCGAGGTGTGTGCACAAATAAATGGCCCTCCATGAACAAGAAACCTCAAGTGAGTTAAAATCCCACGGCTCAGTTATTCCCATTCTCCGGCAGCTGCTTGAGTGAACTCCCAGGGCCGGGAATGAGTGCTAGAGAAACGCTGCGGCAGCCTCCTTGCCGGCTGGGGTTAAACCACGACAGTGATGCAGCAGGTGAGATGCAGCAGCTCCAAAGAGGCCGCAGGGCACTGCTCGGGGCAGCTGCGCCGACGTCTGCACAGCCTGCAGGGCAAGTCTGCCTTGCAGCACACCTTCACCTGGTCCATCGCGCCTTTCTGCTGGGATTTGGAAATGTCCGCTCATATAAACAGGCCATCTGCAGGTGTAGCCTAGCATCTAGCCCTGCACAAGTAGATACGGCGCAGCTCCGTCCCAGTAATGCTGCTGAGTTTCCCTCTGTAGCTTCGGGTGGGCTTTGGCTGAAGTAGGAAAGTTGCAAAAAATGTTAAATCCAAACATTTTCAAGCGCAAAGCTGGGGCTCTCTGAAGCCCCATTAGAATACCCCAGAAAACCTCCTGGTTTTCTGGAGTACTTCTGAACTGAATGACCCCAGAGTTTCTGGAAGTCAGAATATGAATTAAAATTTCTTTGATATTCTGTACATTGCTTGTTTAACTTTTTAACAGCATTTACAGCATTAGGGCAGTACTAACGAAGAGAGAGATTACAGACGTAATTACAGATTACGTCGGCCCTGCCAGACACTTGCTTACCTTTCTGTTAGTATTTGTACAAATAGCAATGCATAGGAGGGTGCAGGTTTTAGGTAAAAAAAGGCAAATAAAAGGTGGGAGAATGAGTTGCCCACAGAGACAGAGTTTGTCTCTCACAGCGTTAGCCTCGCCAATGGGGTGGTGGGGCTGGAGAGCAGCACCCTGAATCCTGATGAAATTCCTCTACAGGGTAAGTCAACGTAAATGGGGTTAATTTATCTGGGGGATTTCCTGCACTTGGGGTATTCCCGGGCAGAGAGAACTCAGATCCTCTGAATGGATTCTGAAAGAAAACAAAACACATTCAAACCTAACCTAAAAGATCAATAAAATACAGGTTTCAGGTCAGTGGAGGGTGGTGAGAAGCAGCAGCAGTATAAAAGGGAGGGCCCAAAGCTGGCTCAGATGATTTGGCATAACGAGGACTTTTAAAAAATATGCAGAAAACCAAAACTTTTCACCCACCCCATCATTTGCCCCAACATTTAGGGGGAGATAAAATAAACTTCTGGCACATCAGCCAAACCACTAGCTCCAACTTCATGTGTCTCCCATTTCCATGTACATACTGCAACTGTTCTTTCAGGTCTTGATAAATAAATAAGCTATCCGGGCGGCTCTCACTTTTAACAAAGCCTCTCAAGAAATCACAGAAGCACCACACTAACTTTGGCCCTTAAACACATTTTCAGAGGACCAGAGCTAATAAAACATACACGTGTCCCTTGGTTGACTGGGAGCACTGATGGATCTTCTACCCAGAGCTGGTGCACCAAAGGGGCCTCTGGCTGAGGATAATGTGAGCTCAGACTGTCACCTTCCCCAGTCCCGACGTCGATACAAGGCGCACAGCCTCACTTCTCCAGCCTAAAAACTGAGGTGAATAATGAAAAAGTAAGAGAAAAGCTCAAGGGTCTGGTTTATTTAAACAAGTCCTGCACTTCTAAACAGGTTACACCGAAGTGACCTGTTACGTAGGGTGCAGTGACTGGGATTTGAAGTGTTTTCAGTTGGCACAAAGGGTCCCAACACACAGAGAACGAGTTATAAAAAGAGTTTAGCCTTTACGGACCATTTCAGTTTGTGAAATGTCTTTTTTGCCAAATGAAACAGATAAAGCTGGAGATGCAAGACGGGATGAGAAACAAACATGAAGCAGGGAAGAAGGAAAAAAAAATCAGAGTAAAGCCAGCGAGGCACAGGCTTTAGAGCAGCTAAACAGACACTTTGGACAGACCAAGGGAAAGGCGTGTAAAATGGACTAGCTCACAAAGTAAGAAATAGAATGTCAAATTAGCTGTTTCCCTGTACTCAGCCAGCCTACATCAGTTTTTTACACACATTTGAGACTGTCAGAAACCAAAGAAAGAAAAAAATAAAAGCAGATTTTCTTGGAAAACAGAGGTTACAAACTGAACAAACTACTAAAACCACCTCATCTTGGGAATTTGGCTTAAAGACCAGATTGAATCAAAGATAACTAATTTGATTAGGTAGATCAAGTTATCTAAATCCCTATTTAGGGAAAACACCACCAGCAATTAAGCACTGTTGCAAAAGACCTTCAATGTTAAATAGCTTCAGCAAGAGCAATACCTACAGACACAAGGCACTTGTCAACGCATGAAGGACGCATTTGTTGGGCAAGACAACAAATTAAACTTAAAGAAAAATAAGAAGATAATTTGCCAGGATGGTGAGGAATCAGGTCTGATCAGAACTTATCTGGTCTCTGACAGCTGAGTTGGGTTACAGATCCTAATAGAACTGCCTCTTTCTTGCAGCATGCAGTTACATCTCCAGTTCTTTGGGAATTCCTTTTTCAACCCTATCGCGACAGTGTGTGCTATTTACGCAAATGTTGTTAAGAGACAGTGAACTGTAATTTCAACTCTCATTTGTAATGAATGGGATTTATTATGGCTAGCATGAATCATTTTGATAACACATATAATTAGTTTTATAGAAGTTTTAGTATGTTATAAAAGTTGCTATATCACTTGTATTCCCCCAGGGCTCTCTTATAACTGTTTCTGTTACAACTGTATTCTTCTGGGAACTAAAGTGTAGACAACTGAGCACATCTGTATGTCAAGAGAAGCATTCTAAGCAAAGACATTCAAGGCAATTTTGCTGCCTTTTTCATTTCTAAAATCCACGTGAAGAAATGCAATCACTTCTGGACTCCAGCATTATCAGCTGTTCAAAGCTGAAGATACTCATTTCCTCCCAGGCCGTCAATAAGCTGCCTCCCTGCAGCTCACGGCTGTCGAGAGCAGATGCTGTGGCTCAGCTACCAGGAGCTGGGATGCCTGTCAAATGACCTTGGGGGAAAATGCTCAACAGGTATAAATAACGTAGGTCTTTAATGACTTCATTTGAGCTAGGGAAATTTATCCTGGATGAGGATTTGGCTCTGTACAGAGGGCTGCAAAGTGAGTTAACTTGATTCCACCTTCATGAGGAAGAAAAGTGGGGTTGGTAGGAGTGTGCACTACGTGACACCAGCAACCCCTTCTGACTTTATAAGCTTTTTTCTTTCATATATATTTTGAACACTGAAAGTAGGCTATGATTGAGCCCTTGTGACTACTTCTGAAGGGTACTGTTAATAACCAGACTTTATTTTTAACAACTGCCCTGCTAACCTATTGTATGCTAGAGGAGCTCAGTGAGCTTGCCCAACCCTTACATTAAGGGCTGCTGCAAATGTCAGCCAAACACAGGCTTCTGACCTTGCTTAAGGGACAAGCCAATATTCAAACACCTACTTGATAAATTACTATTATTCATGAGGTCCAGCTGCCTGCAGTGTATTGGGAGCTGCTGTCCTGTAGCATGCAACCTAAAGGGGCTCGTTCATCCTGACTTGCCCCAGCTTGGCAATGCTACGCCTTCTCAGCGGGTCACATTTGGGGCATTTCCCCAAGGCCCAGCTCTCCTAACACTCACCTCCCGCGGCACAGGGAAGGCGGGTGAGAAATGCTGTTCAAGCATGAGATGCACTTCAGGCTATATGGGCAGGTGCCAGTAGCAGCTGTGGGCAGAATACCATTCTGCCATTTTGATCTTCCTCTGACATGATCACAACCACCAGGTCAGAGTCACAGTCCAAATCACCCCTCACCTCCTCCTACCCCCTTGGGTCATGCCCCACTGCAGCTGTAAGAGCCGAGGGAGAAGGGAGCCGTTTGGAGGTGTCTAAGGTATAAAGTGAGGGGGCTGTAAGGAGTTGGAGGGACAATTGCCAAAAGCCACTTCATAAAACCCAAGATATCCCGAAGATTAATTAAAAGCATCTTCTGCAACTATTTTAATATTATACTACATGATACCGTCATTAATGTATAAACTCAGTCATATATGACAGGCAGGAAAAGCAAACGATGGTGACATTTGATGACTGAAAAATGGTAACGTCAAAAAAAGAAAAAAGAGTAAGTTTGGTGCTTTGAGGTGTTCTGAATTTAAAACAGGATTCCTGACACTTATATTCTAGCCACCTGTGCTCTCTCTATAGTTACTGGAGCAACAAAGGCATGTGCATGAGCTGGTTCATCCCATCCCAAGACAGGTAGGATATGTCCCAATTTGAAGGCACCTGTTTCTTCTCATCAAGCGCGAAGGCAGCCGGAATGGTAAGCTTTAGCCATCTGCAAGTTGCCGTAGAGGCTACAGGCTCATAGGCAGCTGCTTGGCAAACGGCATCCTGCTCCCTACATCTACATGCCAGCAGAGCACCAAATAGTCATCCCGTCAATCTTTATCGGCACTTTGCTTCTCGTTTAAGTATTTTGTCTTAAACAGATTTTTTGGATACTTCCTCCAAACAACAAGCCGTAACGATTTCCTACAACTGTGCAGCTCCAGCATGCCGCGGCGCTCTGTTTAAAGAGCCATCTGTTGAAGAGCAGCCGCAGCGGACTTAAAAGGTAAACAAATCTCAGCCTGGGGAAGATCAGAAGGGCCGACAGGCAGTCCTGCTGGTGCTGATTTATACTTCCTTATCTTTTATCTCCTTCCCTCTCCTCCCCAAGCACACTAGCTGTTCTCCCACGGTCCTTCTCCCAGGGAAATCCGTGTGCTTCCTTTCTGCAATCATGCATTTTCAATTCTCAAGTTCTTCGAATTTTAATGTAATATACCCCTTTTGGTATACTGCAAATCTGCCAGGGTAAAGCACTCAGTTGAACTCATTCCCAACACCACGTAAATAAACCCCTGGCTCTGGGAACAGAAAATCTCCAATACTTTGCCCAGAAGCAATCTGAAATAGCAGATGCACAGTGCCTCCCACTTAATAGCAAGCAGAGGAGGCGCTTTGGCTTACACTGCTTCTCCAGCTCTCCACTCATGAATTCCTCCCTAGCCGTGAAGCCGTCAGCAGGACAGTTACTCAGCGAGCGGGGACTTGCTACCCTCGTGGCAAAACCTCCTTCCAAAGACATTCTCTTCATTCATAGCTCGTAAGACCAGAAAAGACGGCTGTCCTCTAGCATAACTATGGCTACAGAACTTCTCTGAATTAATCTGAACTTAGGGCATATTTTTGAGAAAATAGTCCAGTTTCGGGGTACATTTCTAGTGCTGATCAGTCAACCCCAGCACCATCCTTCACGTGTGTTCCAGTGCTCAGTTGTCCCTGCTGTCAAAAAAATAAACTAAAAATTAGGGGCAAATTTGTCTAATTTCAACTTGCAGCTACCGGCTCTTGTTAAACACTTGTTTTTAGACCAGTGTTCAACCTTTCAAATTTCTGCTTTTGTATCACAATTAAGGTATTTTAATCTTTTGATAAACTGAAATACGTATTTTCTGAGCCATCAATATTGCTGCGTTACAATAATCTATTCTCTTCATTTCCATCTTAGTATCATCTATGATACTAAGCTCCATTACTTTCGATATATATTTAATTTTTGCACACTGATTTAAGTCTGACCCACTGTACAAGCTGCTATTTAACATCTGTAAAGTATTTTATCAACGTATGATATGAATTCTTCCATTTGGCTTTCCACTGAAGACAAAGCAGAAATATTTTTGAACACCTCTGCCTTTTCTGTTACTGGCAGTGCTGTAATTTCCATTTTAGACTTACTGCTTTGGAAAGAAACCCCTCTTTTACTCTCCCCAAGTTTTTAACTCAGAGGTCATTTTGCTTCTGTATCAACCCTTTTTTGTGCCTGGTTTCTAATCCATATTAAATTCTTCCTTGCCCTATTTTCCTTCTCCTCCCTGACTTCTTCACTTAACTGCTGCCCTCTGCTCCTCTTATCTTTGTTGGTAAGGCATTTAGAGAACTCCATGCAGCACCAGCTGCATTTATGTCACCAGAAAGCAATTATTAAGCAATATTTCGGCCTGTCTTAAGTGAATCAGAAAAATAATTACATCAAACATGAAAAAAAGCAGAGCTGACACCTCAGACTATCAAACGTAATCCACGTGTGTTTTTCTGATATGTCTTCATTATGTGTTATTATTTCAGGATTGCATAAGGGAATAATTTCTTCTGAAGATGTTCACTACTTATTTTCTATAGGAGCTAGAATCCAAAACACAGTACAATTTCAGGTTAAAAGCATGACGCTGAGTTACAGTACCATAAAACCAACTTTTGGATAGCTGGTTCAGCAGCCCCAGTGGGAAAATATGGAATGCTGGAAAAGGATTACAGTGGTTTTTACATTTAAGAAGAGTTACACTGCTGGTCACAAGAGAGGTCTCACATTACTTAAAGTACACATATTTGCTGGAAAATAAAAGTCTCTCTCTCTTCTCAAAAAGAAAAAAAGAAAGGAAAAAGCATCAGACATTTGAACAGCTGGAAGCATTTTTAGAAACTACCAAAAAAGAGAAAAAAATAATTTAGAATAATATTTCCCTTTCTCTAGTAAGCATCGTTTTGGTGATACACTACGTTCTCAAGAGGCTTAATCACATCTACTGTTCAATCCTCAAAGGTCATTTCATAAAACAAAAATTAGTTGAGTCAACAGAGTTTCTTCACAAAAAACCTGAAGCTGTCGTTCTGAGTTATATTTCTTTTTCTACCAGCTCCCATCTTTTTCAAATATCTCAAGAGCTATCAATCTGTGACAATAAGCTAAAGTCCACTGTGCTCTGGCAAAAGACAAGAGTTTCTTCCTTTCTTTGTCTATATCTGATTTTAGTATTAGGAAGATGTTGTTTGACGCCACTCTGATAAAAACTGGAGAAGACTGTTGTTTACGGAAGGATCAAATGAGACGGTGAATTAAGGAAGTAATAGCAGCCATGGGCATAAACCAGTGATTACTACACATATTTTGATAAAGTATCTGCATTCTAGAACCAACATCACTTGAATTTCTTTCAAATTAAAATAAAGAGGCAATCTCTTAATTTTAAATGCTCTGCTTATTCCGCTAATTATGATGCTTTATTTTCTTTACCGTAGTGCTCCCAGGGCCATGTCAGCACTAGGATTTCCTTTTGCTAAGTTCTTTTTGTCACAATGAATCTTTCAACATATGCCAACTCCAGAGAAACGTTATTGGTAGCTTGCTCCAGTACAAAAAAACCCAGGCAACAAACACCACAAGGCTCCCTTAGCAACACCTTTGAATTCCCTTTAAAACATACTTCCATTAAATACTCTATGAGGGGTTGTTAAATTTATGTTCATGAGCTATTTTATCCTTTCAAGAACTTCCCATCTTCACAATGTGTTTTTACTCACACCTAAATTTAAATTTGTTTCATTTTTGTGGTTTTTTTAATCACTTAACTTACAGCAAAATACCCACCTAATTTGTTAAGCGAAACCATTCATCCTTTCCTCGTAGGGACCAACTGCAGATAGAGAATGCAGCCATTCAGACATACAACACAGAAGCCTTGTTGTGGTACATGTCTGAAAATATGCCTGCTATTGTTTAACCAAAACAATCAAACCCAGTTCTAATAGAATGGCAGTGCTACTCATACAAGACAAATTCCCACCATGCAAAAACAGACAAAGTAAAAAAAAAAAAGGGTAAAATATCAAACGATACCCGATGGCACAAATTCTGCTAAAAACAGGGCCCAATCATCCAATCAGCTCTTACTCTTATTTATCCCCTCCCCAACATCCACTTTTTCTGGTTCAGTTTTTTTAATCTGTATTCTTCACGTGCTTCTCTCCCAGCTATTTGCCCTCATCTCTCAGCTTTGGTTCTCTTCCTCTCTTGCTTCTTCCACTGCGTTTGCGCTGAGTGGGACACTTACGATACCTTTTGCAACAACCTACAGAGGACCTCTAAAAGACAAGGCCATTAAATAGGCACTCAAATACCATTTCATAATTTACTTCAAGAGAAGAATAAAACCCCGCTGATAATGTTTCCTTTGTTTACCACCCGCTATGTAATGTGCACCCTTAAACTGCTCCAGCCTATCCTGGAAAAACGTCTTTGTTTTGAATGATTTTTGTCCCCCCAGACCTGCCCTCCTGTACTTTAAACAGCTCCCCAACACTCGTGCACTCATCATTAAAATGAAACTATGTGAAAAAACATGCAGGGACCTGATTCAGGCTGTCCCTAAGCAGCAAAGTTTGTCAACGTATTTCCACAATAATTGTTCTCTGTGATGGAATCATAAAAATGCCTGCAAATCCATCTTGACCAAAACACGATATACTTCATCCAGTAAAGCCCTTAAAGTAACGTGGGCAAAACTAAACCACCACTACACAATAAACCAAACACACCCAGGTAACAGATAAAAGGACAAAAGGGCCCAGCTAATGGGAGAATACTCCTCAGAAAACAACTGCTCTATTCCTGACTCGTGAGTACTGAAGCTCAATGAAAGACCTCCAAAATACAAGCCTGGGAACTAAAATTCTAACTGTTGGATAAAAACTACTAATTCAATAGCAATACCAGTTTTATGGCACCTTGTAAATTCCATTCCTCCTCCCAACCAATTTATGCACCTGATACAATGAATGGTCCATCTTTTGTATTTAGCTTTAAAGTTTGCTACTTCTGTTCCAAACCTGAAGATGACCTGCTCAATGGCTTTGTATAACAAAAGATACTACTTTTACTTACAAACACGGCCACACATTTGGATCATCACAGCTACAAGAGCATGACTACTTTCCATGTTATCCTCCACTAGTAAACATTAATGGGGTACCTATTTTACTCCTTCGTCTCTTTTTGTATTGCAAAATATCTCTTTCCTCCACACCTTAACATTTTCCATCACCTACCTGTATGACTACAGTTTTTCTTCTCCCGTCTGTCTTTCTGTTCCCTATCTCAAATACAGTTCCTAGTTCTCCTCTTCATCTTTCTTTCCAATTTCCTCTCTCAGTTGCAAACACAATTTGCTTTTCCCCAATGCAGAACTCCTGCAAGCAATAGGGTTAAACAAGTTTAAAGAATATCCATGAGCATGTGAAAAAGACCCATGCAAACAGTTCTGGGTCTTGACACTTGACAGGTATGTCCTAATACCGAATCCAATGTGCATACCAAAAGACCATTCATACCAATCCACCCACCCTGAGGATGAGTTCAATTCCCACTTAGCCAGCTGTTCCTACAAGATCAAATTTTCTAACAGTACATGCTAGAGGATTTGTTCTCTCAAATTCCATGCTTAAGCTCCTATGCAACGGAAAGCCATCATCTTCATAAATGAAACCGGGTGATCCAATGAAATTATTTATTACTGTTCCACCAACATGAATATTCAAACTCTTACAAGTGTTCACCAAGTAGCAAAACCAGTCACAACAATATTTTACCCACAATTATTAAGATGTATGCAATCTTCCATAAAATAATTCAGTTCTGTTGAACATTTTTATGAGTCCATGATAAACGTTTCGAAGTCGTGGTCTAAGTCTGAAACGAGGGCATCCACAAAATCTTCAACTGAAGGCGATTTCTGCAGCATACCTATAAAATCAAGACAACAGACTCTTAGCAAGAATACTACGAACTTGAAAGCTTTGTCAATAATAATGGTTATTGCTAACTAACTTTCAATGTCACAATATGACAGAAACAGCTATCACGTTTCTTTGTCAAGAAATAAATGCAGTTATAGTGCATAGGGATTATTTAATTTCTTCAAGCTACCTGTTACACGTTATCACAGAATTGACAAGTTTCAAGACTGTGAACTGATTTTTATCATTACAAATCTTGCTTAAGCCAGGAATTATATTCATTTTAAAGCAATGTAACCATAGACTCAGTAATTTCCAAATGACTGGAATAAATCAGCGATTGAGGGGGTATCTAAATCCTTATCTGCCGAGTCTCAGGTATGACAGAGCCAGAAAAAACAACTATTTTCTCAAAGTGTTACACACCTGAAAAGCATTTAATTTAGTAGTTAAAATACAAATACCTCTAAAATGTATCACAAGGCAGGAAACATACCCAAACAAATGCATATTCAGTGCACTGCAGTTTTAGTTTTGCTTTTTACAGTACCAGGACTTACCTTTTAAGAATTTTAAGTAGTGCATACATTAGCTGTAGCATATGGCTACAGAATAACAGACAGGGAAATTAGCATAATGAAGAATCATGCTCAAGTACTTTGTCAGGTAATTCTATAAGCAGACCAGCTAAAAATCTCACACCTTCCTCCACAGAATCCCAGTTTTTAGAAAGCATATCCTGTAAATTATTTTCAGATGTTTCTTTGTACTAAACATTACATTAATGTTGGTCTTTTCACTGTTATTAACATTTTCAAGATTATATATAGAAATTTACTGCATTACTTATACCAGAAAAAAAACAGTACAGCTGCCAAATAATGTAAAATTTAATCTTTGTACTTCTTTGAAGTGATCTGTTCTTTCTGACAACTGCCAATGTAAATATAACCTTGTTCTACCCTTTCTGATCAGTGTACCTACTGAACATAATTTTATATTCTTTTACATCCTCAACAATATTTGCTTTCAGTGAAAATTATAATTCCATGCTGCTAAAAGACCGGAATCTTTTAGTATAACACAATGAGTCAAAACCCACCAGGAAACAGACAAGCTCAAGGTAATTTTGTGTGAGCAACCAAAAAGAATTTTCTTGCTAAGAACTCACAGAATCCATTTCAATCTGATTTAAACACGTTGCAAGTGTCAACACAAACTGCCGTGACCCAGTAGATTAATACTGGGCACTAAAAGGAAGGAAAACAAATCTCATACTATATATAGGTTGACTGAAATGCTGTTAAATGAAGTTTGTATCAAGCTATTTTCGAAATGAAAGAGAACAGAATTAGTATTTCCAAATACTTGGTAAACTTGTCGTCTACTCTAACGTTAGTAAAATTGCTGTGGAATTACTTCTAGTTCACAATAAAAAATGGCTTGCTATATGCTATATAAACAGATGTGTCCAGATACCAGCTACTAATCTAACCTCCCCAGAGAGCCATGGCCTCTTGAAGACTCCCTCTCAGGTTCCTGAGTGGGCTGGCTGGGGAACATGTGCATTTGCTCCCTAACAACCTTGGAAAAATTCCAGTTTAAACTTGTATTATTTTCCTGCAGTTTTCTCAGAAGTGGAGAGAATGCCTTAAGAAGGTGACACGGATGGCAGACCACCGGAACATGTACTGTCATGCATGACTACATCTTAAACTCAGTTGGAGCAGTCCAGTCCCAACACTGCAATTAATTTTGCCTTTTTTTGGCCTCATTTTGCCTCAGACATTTACATCTGAATTAACTGGCTCTATTTCTAGAGACTGGACAGTAGGAAGATCTTCACGGGTGCCACTTATCTGACCTTTTTCAGAGGTCTACTTTATGATGAGATGAGTTGTGCCTATGAAGAACCTACTTTTCCCTGTATCCCAGAAAGGAAACCTGGATGACTAGCTCAGGTATAAAAATCTCAAGTTGGTGAAATTATTCCTTCCTTCCAATTTTTAAGATATGGCTCTATAAAAGAACCATTTTTCTATAGCCAATGTGCCCTTTTCTATCAGATATCAATACAGAGGGATGACTAATGCTGCAGAGACAGTAAAGATGGCCATAATAAACACAACCACCACTCCCCAAGCCCCAAAATACAAAACCCCCCTTCCAATACTGACTTTATAAAAAACAGCCAGCCTGGATGATGTTTAGCCAATTCTTTTGACACACTAAAATTTATTCTGCTGTGGACAATTCTTAAAACCATGATTATCAATAAGTTCCAAAAGAAGAAAAGCTAACAGTATACTGATTAGGGGGAAGAGACTGATGTGGGGATTATCTTCAAGCAGATTTAATTTCCCTCTTACATAAAAATGGCAAATCATAACAAAAACATTCCAACCCTGGATATTACAAAATGAATAAAAGAAACATAATTAACTACAGTACACTTGGATGTATGTTAGTGCAGCTGAATACAGTCTTACCAAATCTCACTCAAAACTTGTTACAAATTGCATTCATTGAGACTCCACATGGTTTGTTTTAAATATGTAGGAGAATTCAAAATCATTCTGGCAATAGTGATGTAAAATTACCTCCTACCCAGTAGTTTCAACTTTTGATAATACAGATTTCAGATTTCTTGCATTAGTGGTCTACGGCATTGCTATTTTCCCATCACTGACATCAAAAGCAGACACTAGCAGAATTTGCTTTTGCAAAGGAAGGATGAAGAGTAACTGAGGTCATTGCTGAAGAACTCCTACTGTAGTAAAATGAACATGCCCTTATGAAATAAATAACTACAGATTTTAGAGTAGACAACTCCAAAAGAAACAGACACTGATGGTATTTCCATGTTCTAACCTCTTACTCTACACAGATGTGTTAAGAATGGTCATGTCTCCCTTTAAATGCCATTAAAATATATCAAAGCAAGATCAGCTTTGATATATTGTAAGTACTCAGCACTTCAGTCTAAATGATTTAGTAAGATGTCCACAAGGTCTGATGGTTGCAGTTTTAAAATCTAGGAGTGTATTTTATACGTTCAGCCCAACTCCTATTTCAGCTCAGTCTCTCCCAAGCCTAAGGCAACTGCATAGCTTATCTTCTCTGCTTTGAAGTTTTCTTTCACATTACAGCACTGTGGTTAACCACACCCTTTTGAGAGATGGCTAGCTATAACCTACAATCACTGAAAATTGGGAGAAGAATAAAGCCTGTGGCAAAATTTGGCCTCTGCCCCTTTGGAACACTAATTATTTTGTGTCCGTGTAGTTTGAGTTAACATATGTTGCCATTCACATCCCCTTTTAGGATTTATGCATATTTCTTATACTTTCAAAGAGCCATACAATCATTATCTGAAGATTTTTATAGCCTCTTCAAATCATAATTATTCCACGAAGTACAATTTGAGGCATGGAAAAACAAATTTTCAAACTGCATTGGAGCAAATGCTTGTTTATTCAGAGATTCAGTTGGTTTGATTACCATGCATGCACACAGCCGAGTATGTCTGTCTGCAATATAATACAGCATTAGCAAATCAAGAACACAACTTCGCATGTATTTTGCACGAGGACTTCTTCAGAGACCCAAAGGGCAATGTGACTGCATCAAAACTGCAGGAGAAGTGCACTCCAGGATGTGTTCCATGCTCTCAGTTCCAGATCATCCAACCCAGTACTTTTCACACTGCAATTCACTTTCTGCCTATGCACCTGGGTTTCTTTCCAGTCAGGGAGTGCCAAGGGAGAGAAGGAGGGATGGTGCACACCTGAATCTTGTTCAGACCTGCAACCAGCACACAACTGGACCTGGAAGGGACACCTGGGTTACATATCTTCAAAGGAAATTGGAATCCCTAATGCCATATAGTCCTAGCAAGGAGAGGGTCTGAAAGAGCCATGTGGCCAACCCAAAGTGACAGGGGAATCAAGTTCTTCTCAAACTGTATTTCCTCTCTAAGGAAAAAAAAAAAGCAAGCCTCTGGGACAAAGCATTGTTCACTCATTTTTTAATTGCTCCTACTATCCATATTTGTGACTAGTTCTGTGTTTTGGAGATTATCAAAGGGGTAAAAGGGGTCACTTCAGAAAATGTTAAAAAAGATTTCATAAAGCCTTTGTGTTTTGTTTTTTTTTTAAATGGAAACAAATGCCAAGAGAATCAAGTCCAAACAATAACAACAAAAAAGTATATTGTGTTTTCTAATTAAAGGCTAGTCCAAACAGGAATCTTGTCAGTAACTCCACTGGATGGCAGGTCAGATCCTTTATCTTCCCTAATCAGTACATCTATGGAATCATGTGGGAGAAAGATGAAAAGCCAGGGTGATATCCAAACACAAAAGAAAGACAATAGATAGCTTCTGAGAAGAAAATCATAACAAAGAAACTGTATAAATGAAATGTGCTTGTGAAGTTATCTGTTATCAAAGTCAACGAATATGGCTAACTTCACAATGAGATACGGAAGCACTTCAAGGGTGAGGCTACATATGTGCATCCAGAAGTCAGACTTGTACAAGCGCATTTCTTTATATAAAAAAATGCCTGAAATAACAACCTACGGAATGTAAGGTTTTTGAAATACGGCACTAGTGAGCACAGAATCTGGACTGTTTCCCCGAAGAAGAGTAAAATCAACAAGCTTTTAAGTTTGGTGGAATCTGTCTTTTATCAGGAATCTGTTTGGTCATCTGCTATGGGAGCACAGTTTTGCAACTGATGAAAACCAACAAAAGATGGAAATAAAGTATTCTGGAACATCCATAATGAAAAGGAAAAAAATGCAGCAAAAGGAGTCAGAAGCTGATTGAACCTAAACAAATTAAAGAACAATAACTGTTCCTACTTTTCTCCTTGAATTCTCAATTTTTGTAATAAATACAGAGCAATTACGTATAAACATAAAATAAACTTTTCCATCATGTGTGTTCTATGATTTAACCTCAAATAATTCCAAACAAACAATCAAATTATTAACTTGTCAAAAGACCTGAGTCACCTCAATTTCGTTTTTCAGGGAGTCATTCAGGCATGGTTGTTTAAGTTTTGTACTGTCTACAGATGAACATTACAATATGCACAGGCAAGGAATCTGCTGATGAATTCTGGTTCTTTTTATTATCTTGAATATCTTCTAAACTTTCTGTTTAAAGTAATATTAAAGAAATTCAGGGTATAAAAGTGAAATTCAGAACATAAGAGTGGCCAGTGCGATAATCTGAAGCAAGGAAGATGTACCCTTGGTGAAAGAGGATCGGATCAGGGAACACTTAAGCAATCTGGACATACATAAGCCCACAGGCCCTGATGGGATTCTGAGTGCTGAGGCAGCTGGCAGATGGCATTGCAAGGTGACTCTCGGTAATCTTTGATCAATCATGGCCACTGGGAGAAGTGCCAAAAGACTGGAGAAAAACAAATGTTACTCCTATCTTCAAGAAGGGCAAGAAGGAGAACCCAGAGAACTACAGGCTGGTTAGTCTCACCTCAGTCGCTAGGGGGTGGGGCAGCTAATCCTGGAAACCATTTCCAGGCTCACAAACAACAAAAAAAATAATCAGGAATAGTCAGCATGGATTCACCAAGGGCAAGTCATGCTTAACCAACTCGATAACCTTATATGATTAAACAACTGGCCTGGTAGATGAGGGGGCAGCCGTGGATATTGTCTACCTGGACTTCAGCAAGGATTTTGACAGTCTCCCATAGGATCCTCACAGAGAAGCTGTTGATGTACAGGCTGGATGATCAGACAGTGAGGTGGATTAAAAACTGGCTGAATGGCTGGGCCCGGAGGTGATCAGTGCCACAAAGTCTAGCTGGAGGCCAGTAACTAGTGGTGTACCCCAGGGGTCAATACTGGGTCTAGTCCTGTTTAACATCTTCATTAATGATCTGGATGATGGGGCAGAGTTCAACAAAGAGAAGTACAAAGTCCTGCACCTGGGGAGGAACAACCCCAGGCACCAGTATATGCTGGGGACCACCCAGCAAGAAAGCAGTTTGGATGAAAAGGACCTGGGGATCCTGGTGGACACCAAGTTGAACATGAGCCCTTGCTGTAAAAAAGGTGAATGGCATCCTGGGCTGCATTAGGCAAAGTACTGGCAGCAGGCTGAGGGAGGTGATCCTTCCCCTCTACTCAGCCCTGGTAAGGCCACACCTGGAGTGCTGTGTCCCGTGCTGGGCTCCTCAGTACAAAGAGAGACATGGACATACTGGAGAGAATCCAACAAAGGCCCACTAAGATGATTGAGGGACTGGAGGATCGCTCCTATAATGAAAGGTTGAGAGAGCTGGGACTGTTCAGCCTAGAGAAGAGAAGGCTCAGGGGGATCTTATTAATGAGTATCAATACCTGAAGGGAGGGTGCAAAGAAGACAGAGCCAGGCTCTTGTCAGTGGTGCCCAGTGACAGGACCAGAGGCAATGGGCACAGGCTGAAACATAGGAGGTTCCCTCTGAACATTAGGAAACACTTTTTCCCTATGAGGGTGACCAAGCACTGGCACAGGTTGTTCAGGGAGGCTGTGGAGCCTCACTCCTTGGAGATATTCAAAAGCCATCTGGACATGGTCCTGGGCAGCCAGCTCTAGGTGGTCCTGCTTGAGCAAGGGGGTTGGACTAGATGACCTCCAGAGCTCCCTTCCAACCTCAACTATTCTATGAGTCTGTAATTCTGTGAAAACGTCTTGAAAACTTCTGCCATTTTTTGTAAATCATAGTCTGTGCCCTTATCACCAGTATCACTCATGCTAATGCTGACACAGAGGAGTTACTGCTGTCTGGTTCTCCTATTACACGTGAACAAACACACCAGAAGGTGCACTACAGTTACTGACCTTAAAGTAACACACAGTTCTGTTTAGTGTTTTTTTGGATTTATTGATTTAAAGAAAAAAATTAAAAATCAAACTGTGTATCTTTTATACACAGATTTTTTGGTCACATCATAAAAGATCCCATTATTCTACCATTAACGTCAAGTTCCCTGCCCTGCAGTATGCACAGCTATTCCTTAAACATAGCTTGCTCTCTTCTTCAAACCCCAGGCTGCATAGCTGTCGCCTCTTCATTATTCACCATTGGCCCTGACAACTCACCGATGAACTATCTGCACTAAATGAACCGAGGACTATAAGCATGAGGACTATGAATATTGAAATGCCTAAAACATCTAATTACTGCATTACAAGAGTTAAATTTGTTTGTGTACTTTCACTGTACCTTACCAGACTTAATCTTTTGGATTTCCTTTAAACTTAAAATAAACTTGGAATTTCCTGGACTATGATGCCACTTTTTCAGATTACTTTCAGTAGCAAGTTTTATCCAAAATATCTGATGCATACTCTCAACCCCAAACTGATTGTACCATGTTCCACTGTGTTCTCTCACATGCAAGGGGAAAAGCCAGTTGTACTTCCATAGATTTTATATAAGCCCATGCACAGATGAATTTTGCAAACTTCATTCAAATAATATTTAATTCAAGGGAGCACACTGCCAGGAGCTTCAACATAGCCTCTAGGACATTCCAGGAAGATTCCATGCTCAGTAAAATTAAAAATACATCCCAGAAATAGAAAATATTATAAGCGTAACTGGTGGTTAAAAACATTCTTTATTTCTCTACTGTATGACTTACAATATAATAATTGGATTTGCTTGTAAAGATTCCTGTCTTGCAACTATTTAATCCACAATTTTGGGCTACGTTTTTTTGAGGTTACAAACATAGACTCTTCACGAACAGTAAAGAAAGGCAAGTTTGCAAGGTCATGCTGAATGAAAAGTAACCCTGTAGATCAGAAATATAAATAGACTAATCTAGAGAATATATAGTTGCTTAATATATGATGAGTCTAAGGAGAGCAGAGGTTATGGCCTCAAATATAAACAGATGGGTCAAAGAACTGAAATGTTCTAGTTATGAAACTGTGCCAATCTCATGATGAAATACAGACACATTATCACTGTCTTCCTTATCTGTAGGAACCCCCCCCACAACTTCTAGTCTACTAAACTGGAGTGAACAAAGGCAAATGAATTAATATTCATCCTTAATATTAAGAATTTCAGAGCAAATTGAAAGGTGTCCCATTAGATGAAGTACTTACTGAGTGCTCATATCAGGAACAGCGACACTAATGCAAAAATGTTTAGTTTGAATACTGCAACATTACAGAGGAAAGTCTTTATCCTGATCTCATTGATAGACTTGGGATAAAGTCAGCAGTTTCATTTCAAACTTGTTTCATTCTCCTGACATTATTTTTTTTAATACATGAAGTATATTATTTTTGCTATCGCCATGATTGATTTTTAAGTTATTTTCCAGATTCAAAAGGCAAATATGGTATTGAGAATAATGAACCATGTTTCTTTATTACAGTCTTCAGAATTCCATTTCATGAGAATGTATACTCAAAGTACTGATATAACCAAAGCTATTTTGATGATGCTAAAATGACGTGTCCAAAACAAGTTCAAATTCTTGTATACAAAATAATCAGATCTATTATGAATTCCACGTATGTAAAAGTTACTAATTTTTTGTATCCAAAAATGGCATCATCTACCTTCCTTCAAGTATGTGATACTCTTATTCTGAATTCTTTAGACAGCCTTGTAATACAACCCCTTCCAACATTTTACCCCAACTATCCATGTGTTTTTTATTCTGTGTATCGCAAGGAGTTCTACTGACCATGACACAAAGTTGATGACCAGTCCACTTAACTAAAGAAAAGAACAAGTTTTCTTTAATAAATCCAACAAAAATCATAATTAAGCTAAAAAGACCAAATTGGGAAATGCAGTTAAATTATTTCTTCCTTGAGCAAGGGAATAAAACAGTTCTAATTTTTTTCTACCTTGAACCATAAGTATGGGCTCTTTTCCACCGCCGTGTGCCAGCATCTCTCTACGATAACGCTCACCCATTGCCCTGGAGAAACACAGATGTTAGAGCCATGTGCAAACACAATCCGTTCAGCTTTCAGTCATGATTTGCTTCTAGGACCTCTACAGAACTCAGAGATCAAATGCAATCTTCCACAATGACTGCCTTGATTCCATGTTGACTCCTCAAATTCAAATTACATTTAAAATTATGCTATGAGTAACTGAACTAGACAAATTTTATACGTATGAATGTGTGTCAGTGTTTATAGAAGTTAATTTGCGAACAACATTTCAGCCTTCATTGCTCCAAGGGGAAAAGTCGCTCTGTTACAATGCTCTGAACATTCACCTAAGGTATAAGAACACTTACAATTTGTGATCTCACAATTTACTTTTTAATTTCAGAAAGGAAAATGAGTAGGATAGCTATACTTAGCTTTGAAGTTGGTGACATGAAGCTTGTTTAACACTAACAGTTGCTTTGATTTGAATAGAAAATTACAAGTAATTAGGCATCTATGAAAATCAAGCTCTCTAATTACATCTAAATATGGATTTCAGTGCCTCCCAACTGGCACACCTGTATTTTAAAACATCGACACGAATTTTTTTGCACCAATGAACATGTCCTGAAGTACACTTTATACCTGTGGTTATTTCCTGTTTTGTAATCCTCTTAAAAATCAAGAAGGCGGCTAAAAACTAATTGTCATTAAAAAAGCCCATCAACCTACGTGGCCCCATTTGTTTCATGTTTTCCAGAAGCAAGCAGCATGACACTTCATTCTACTTAATATTTTCTCTGTTTTTACCTATCAAACGGGTCCTGAGCAAAACACTGTTTCCACACCATGGAGGCAACAGCCCTCGACATGAGGTAGGAGTAATATTTGGCACCGTAGCCCACAAGATGACTGAATCGCAGCTGCCAGGCCTGGTAGGAGAAAACAAACAAAAACCAGAACAAAAGTAATCTTTTAAATCCTTTAAATTTTTCGGCATTTTCTGAAGTATGATGGAAGATATCTGATACTATTAATAACAAACAGTTAAAAAAAAAAAAAAGAAAAAAGAAAAAACCAACCACCACCAGAAATCCCAGAATGAACACATCCTTTATTATAGGAAGCATTTTTCAACCTAAATACTGTGTATCCAATAGACTGATCATCACAATTGAAATTATACATAAAGAGGGCCAGAAGGAAAGAAAAACAAGCAGTCAAAAAATGTATTCATATTTGATAATAATTTGTTCTACTGGTCTTGAAAGAAAACCACAATTACCTTATTACAAGTAACACCAAATTTTATCATTTTCCATGTGGATAAGTGCAGTGTCACACTTGGGAAAGTTCAATCTATAAACTTTTGCCACAAACAAAGTGATAATAGCTACTTGCATTTAATACTGTAAAAAAAATACAGCTTCCCACATGCCAAAAAAACTCAGAGGTAGACAAATCACATCCACATGCAATGTCATTGTTCACAGATTTGTTTGCACATTTTAAAATGCATATATATAGCAGATTATCATCTGTAATTATATTGTTATTCATTTATGTATTGTTTCTTGGCTTTATGACTCATTCCAGTAATGGTGGACTCTTTTTTTAATGCTGTTCGGTGTTGACTGTTTACTTCTGTTTTCTTAGCAGAGAAAATCAAGTATCAGCCTTACTTTCATAGAAATAAAAATACTTTTTTTTTATTTCCCTGACTGTAACAGAGTAATTTAAATTGGGAGAGACCTCCAAAGGTCATCTGGTCCAACCTTTGCTCAAAGCAGAGCCAACTTTGATGAGGTTTCTCAGGGCTCTGTCTAAAGTCTCAGTATCTCCAAGGATGAAGATTTCATCACCTCTCTGGTGCAACGTGGAAAGGCAAGCAGGTCCAAGCTGAAAAGACATTGTTTCCCAACAGATTTGGGCATACGTTTTGAACTGAAGATGGATGAATGTATAGATGAAAGAGTGAGAAACTTACTCTGCCCTTTCGGCTCTCTGAGGAAACCAAAGAGGAGACAAGTTCCATATCTTATTTGTCCTCCTATCCAAAGTTGAAGCTCTTAACATTCTTGTGATATGACTGTTGTCAAGATTTTTGTAGGTACTATAGAAAACAGTTTTAAAGAGGAACTAGAAGATAAACAATAAAGTAGTATAACAGATGTTTTAAATTTAAATCCATGGGTTGTCAGATGCTTGTTTTTATCCTAGAGTCAATGGCTGAAATTCTGAGGCAGCCAAACAGAAAAGTGAAGGGGCATTAGCAGTTTTCCAGAACTATTTATCTTTGACTGTGATTCTTTATCACACTGTAACAATCTCCTGATTTTTGACAGCTGAAATAAACTGTTTCTTTATTCAAGAAAGTGCTGATCATCACCTTATTCTCCATTAACCAAGTCAGAGATGTATGTGTATGTTAAAAAAAAAGACCAACTGAGAAGGTGGAAAAAGAAAGTATTTGGCTTTTAATCAGTCTTTTTACCTTAAAAAAGGTAGCAAACAGTGGCCTATACTCTAGATCACTGTGAACAGCTGATGAGAAACAGTTGTTAGCTCCCATTTCTGAGCAACACCTACAAATAAAGTTCTCAATGTTAGCTGTAATTCAGCCATTCAAAAACTACTTTTAGCAAGATAGTTATCTCCACCCTGACAGGTGTCCAAAACAGATGGAATTTGCCATGGGTGAGCAACCTACCCTCTACTGGTAGCCTACAAAACTAGTTTAAAGTAGGAGCAGCAAAGTTAGAGGAGATGAAAAAATGCCTCCAGTCTTCAATTTTCCTGTGGGTCTTGATGCATGATGCAAATTCTGAAGAATGATTAACTTTTTTTTTCTTTTCTTTAAGGTAAACACCAACTGTACTGTATCTCATTGTAATGCAAGTATGTAAAAACATTCAGCTTGGATACAGATTCTCCAGTTTGCTCTGAAAAGTATTGTGGTTGCCATGTTTATACTTTATAGCTACAGTTTTTCTAACTAGTCCCTTAATTATAACCATAATCACTAAACTAAAAGCACATTTTGAAACAGATCAGAGTGCCTACATTTTTAGAAGACTGAGCAGGAAAACATGTCAGTTTTTATTTTATTGTACAGTAAGTTTTCAAAGTTAGGATTAAAAGTTTCAACTTGAAAGTACAACTCTCTCAGGAATGTGGAAAGCTTTACTGATGAATTGGTTTCACATACTCAGAAATTCAAACCATTTCCAAATAGATCATTTCAGTGAAAAATCCAAGTTGCTTTTTCTGCTACAAACAAAAGTAATTTCTATGAGCTTGACATAGGGAACAATATTTCCATCTCTCCCATCAGAAATGAATTATTTTAATGCATCATATAAGCTGTAACTAGGACAGTATGTCTTCCTCAACAGCTCAGATTACATTGTTCACATCAAATGCTCCTGCATTTCCCGGTCTGCACATACAACAGCTCATCTGCACTTCTAGGATGATCAACTATTCTATTCATCAGGTTTGTTGAAACTCTCTATCACAAGTAAACAAGGAGAAAAGAACATCTTCTCAGCAATCTGTCCAAGACTAAAAGCTTGTTTCAGAGTCTGCACCTAAAACAGGCCTCAGTATGCTCTGTTCAAATGTAAGACATTTTGTTTGACCTGGTCTTTGCTAATATACTTCAGTAAGAAACTTCACATTGCTTCCTTTCAAAAGAGCAAAGGAAAGGATATAGAAAGACCAAGGAAAGACACTGCCCGTCTCTCTCCCTGCATTTGGGGAGACTCTCAAATATGATGAAGTTGAGAATTCAAAAATTCATTGGCAACAGGACAGTCTCCAAAAAAGGAAACAAAAATAGAGGATGAGTCAATCCATCTTAAGATAGATGCCTAAGACAGATAAGGTATAGATGACTCTCTCTTCCTTCATCGAAATACATAAGGAACATACTTTTAGATAGCTCAAGTTATATAAGATGACTACCATCCTCAAAGGCATACTGCAACTAAGATTGTTTTCATACTGCAAACAGCAGCCAAGGAAATCTGATTGTAAACACTGTTATTCCCCAGTGAAGTTTGAAGCCTATATTTGATTTTAATTTTTTTTTTTAAACCAGTACAGATTTTCCCCACTCTAGAGTATGAATAACTAGCACGTCATCATTCCCTGTCACTACTTTTTTTCTCAGTCCTCACCCAAAGTTTCTGATCAGGAACTCCCAATCTTCAATATTTCACCATTACCCAGTACCTATTACATTACTCAAGTACATTTTCTGATTCTGTGCTGTCCTAGCAATTAACTTTCCAAAACTGGACTTTGCTACCTGTCCAAATATTTAAACATTAAGACACATCCTCTACCCTAATTCACAAGGAGCTATCTGTCTGCATTAAAACACTCTTCCTACTTTATACAGATGAGATTATGATCTAGGCAATAAAATGTTCGAAAAGCCCAAGAATACATAGGCTAATACTCCTTTAAAAAGTTCTATGATCGATAAAAAATAAACACACCACTGCAAATGTATTTAAAACTAAATGGTTCACCTTTTTACATAAAAATCCATTTTAATAAAATTAGGTATACATGCCAAGTGACTTGATTTCTTGTGTTATTTCCAATGCTGAACAATTTCTCCATGTTAAAAAAAAAAAAAAAAAGACATATCCATTTCCCTTTTGGAAAGGGTAAAGGCTAGATTTGTAGAACTAGGGCACTCTCCTTATTAAATGTTATATTTTTGGTAAACAGCTAGAAAGTTAATGAAGACTCTGAGTAATCACCTAATTCAAAATGTTCCATGAACCCATTCCAGGAGTTTATAAAACAGTGCATTTTACAGCATAGCCCATGGTTATGATAATATGCCATCCACAGGTCATGTTCATGCCTGCTTTTTATCCAACACAACAGACTGAAATAAAGGTGTGCAACTGATCCACTGCAGTTATTAAAGGGGCCTTTTTTCCACCAACATTATCAATCTTCTCTTATAACCATGTCTGAAAGATTTCCAAAATTCCATGTGCAATGGCTTTCTGTAACAAACAAAAATACCTCACCGATACTTTTGTATACTTACACCTTATCAGGAATTTTTTAAAAAGTCCTTGTAGGATACATTCTTAGGGTAAGAGTCAGTTCATTTTACTTTAGCTACCTTAAACTAGATGTTTTGCCCAAACTAGTCACATAGGCTTCCTTTATAGTTAGAGGACAGAAGTATTTATCCTGTTATCTTTGGAGAGGATAGGACTACTGCTCTAGGAGAAATTTGAATAATTTACTACAACTTCTATATAAAATTTAAGCGGCTCTAGGAGAAATTTGAATAATTTACTACAAATCCTATCTTCTATTTAAAAGTTAAGCCATTTCATTCATTTTAACAATACAGTAGGATCAGTTAAACGAAACTGTTTTGAAGACTACATAAAGTAATTTAGGATTCAATTATTTGAATTATAAATTTAGAAATGTTAAGATTATCACACAAACAATCTGATATAAAAATTTAGATGTGATTCTAAAAAGACAAAACTGAAAGAAAAAAACTACAGGTACCTTAATATATACTAACCTAGCTTTTGTTTGAGTGTGGGTAATCATTGTTCCATGGAGCTCCCCTAATTACATGGAATCAGTGCTACAAAATCCTACTACATCTTTTGGAAAGAAAAAAATAACCTACAGAAGTTCTTGGCTAGTGCTTGGACTTTTCAAAATACTCTTCCAACAGTTTCTGCTGTGACTTCAGTTACTTCAAAGCATATTCAAGTCCATTTTGCTTTGCATCTTAAGACAAAAAACACAAGTGAGAACCTGAAAAGACCCAACACTAAATTAAGAGAAGTATTTTCATCATTTAAGTCTTCTAATTACAAAATGTGTGCTACAGTAATTACATCAATGAGCAAGTTGTTGAATAGTTTCCACAAGGAACAATATTTGATGGAGATGATATTTGGTGCCCTCCCCCTTCTTAATTAAATTCTTATTCTGGCAGGAAACCAAATAGAGGAGCAGCCAACCTATCTCCTTCAGGGGCTACTGGGTGGAGATCCCCTGGGTCTGGCACTAACTTGATATTATTGCTCCTAATGCCCTTGAACTTAGCTATCAGCACGGGTAGAAAACTCCTGAGAGTCAGGAAGAAGCTCCAGGCTCCGGTAACTTGGGAGCCAGAAGAGAACGGCAATTAGCATAGAAATCAGTACAGGCTATTTCCCTCTGCTGAGACCAAGGTTTATCAGGGCTAGTGGAACTCCAGGACAACACCGCTCTGGCATGCAAACAGGCACACTGAAAGTTAGCACAGGCAATCTTTTCTTGGCACTGTGTCAGCCACTCATACAGCAGGAGCTGGAGGTGGGACACAGAGAGCGGCAAGTTACAGGTCAAGAACTATGAGGCCACTTTTCAGCAGAGAAAAATGATAAATTTACTGTGGGGTGCAGATCAGAGACTTGCTCCACATTTAGCTTAGCAATTTTCCTGTTCTGATGTACTAGCTGCACAGGCATCATTTTAAAATATCAGAGGGAAAAAATGCTTTTAGCAAAAGGAAAGACACTATTATCTGATGACCAGGTCTGGTCTCACTTTTTTCCTTTGACTTCACTTTGCATTTTCATGCTCTTGACATCCATATTCTGTCCCAGATGGAAGTTCAAGATCACTTTTCTCAAAATTCAAAGAAGATACTCAGGAGATTTCACAGCACTGAACTGCAACAACATCCAGTCATCACGTACAGAAAATTTCAGTCTCATTCATACATTAGAGTGACTCCCAGAATTAGTGTGCTAATCTACGTGAATTAAATGCCCTTCTCTGAACCTCTTCTATGTTCTCTTTCCCAAAAGAACTGAGCCTGCAGTTAGACAAGCTGAGAAGCTTCCTGGTAAGGCTCTTTTTTTTCTCGCCCCTGCACAGTAACGGGAGCGAGCAGCCCAGCACTGCTAGCAGAAGCCCAGGCTGTGGCTGCCAGGCTCTGAAGCTCAAGCTCTGCTGCTGGGTGCGCTTATTTTAGGGACGCCAAACTGTCACACAGCAAAATTTATTCTCCCACTTTTCTGTTTAAACTACTCATTTCCTTTACGAAACGAGAAAAGGATTTTCACATACGCTTTGCAACTTAAAGAATTCACTCTTCTGTTCTAAAACAAAACACAGAATTTTTTTCCTTATTGTATTAGTTTGTTACATAAGCTTACCGCATGCTTTGCAGACGTCCTCAATTCATTCTCACTTGAAGAAACAGTTTAATGAGTTTTGGAGTGCAGAGTTTGCAAACTGTTTGTGCCAGTAGACACCTCTGGGGAAAAGCTAGAGCACTCACTGACTGGCAGAAACAACTCTCTCCATAGGTATGTAGCGGCTTGCTCGATCAACTTACTTTCCATATTTTTGGCCTGAGCCCCTCTAAGTTTTATAGAATTACATCACCATCATTCTGGAGTTTCACAATAATAAAAAAATCCAATAAAGAGCTTTAAAGCCACTTCCTTTGCTGCAGTTTCTAATCTTGTTTAGGATAACAGAAAGCTAATTTCAAGAAACCACATCTTGCGCTGCGCCCCTAACTTGCTTAACATCAATACTCTTCTGTTTTTCAGTGTCGTGCATTTCTGTGTTAGGAGTGGGAGAGTGCACAAAGTAAACCAACCCAGAGACACCGCTGACATTTTAGAAAGTGAGTCAAGCAAGAGATTAAGATTTCAATTTATAACACTTCTGTGTTTTTATTATAAAATGATAAATAAATCTAGCAAGGCAGGGAATGTAAATATTTTTGCAGTTGTTTACACTAGGGAAGAGGAAAGGAATTTAACATGCAATTAACCACTTAGGTGATTCTAGATATGTACCATATGGTCTTTGAATTACTTAAAGAAAAATATTTCATTTTTATTTGTAAACTATTAATGCATTTGAGCTGCTTATAGCAAAATCATTTAAAAATATTTACTCTTCACCCTCTTCTCTCCTCCCCACAAAGGGACTGGGGGAAGGGGGACATGGGAGATAAAGAATACCGACATCAGAAAGATGTATGTATGATCTGCATTGCTCCACAACTCTTAAAACTTGCATTAAAACACACAGAGATATGAAAACTGATTCTATATTGTGTCCTTTGACTGACCTTATTTGGACAAGTTGAGAGACAGCGTTACTTGTAAACATTATAACTAGTCTTAAAGTAAAATATAAGAAATACGCAATCAGACAATTTCCAAACAAGTCCTTCATGTTGTAACACATAACTCTACACACAGATACATACACATGCAACACACATACCATTCTATTACCAATTAATAATTTCTATTACTGCCTAAGCTTTAAAGATTCATAAGCCTGAGATAACTAGAATCAGATCGTCACGGTTTCCTTTGGGTACAGGCTCACACTGAAGCCCAAGGCTTTTATTCTACTTTACCAATTAAACCTGATTTTAAGTATTGACCTATTCTTTTTAAAACAAACCTCATGAATGCTGCTTAAGGTAAGCTCTTACAAAAAACATGAAATATCTTAAGCAACGTTGTAACTGCAAAATATAATTGCCAGTACAACGTAATAATGTAAATTACCTGTACCTACACTGGAAGATGAAATAGCTACTATTTACAGTAATGCTCATTTACTATCTTTTGCCAGAGCCATTCCAGACAGGGATTTAGGGGATCATGATTCTAATCCTGAATCTGCCACAAACTGCACTATGAACTTGAAGAAACTACTTTTTTTCCCCTCTCAGTCTAACTGCCACCTCCTATTAAGTGAGGGTGATAATAGTTCCTCTCTCTTGTTCTTTTCTGTTCTGACTGCCAGCTTTTAATAGAAAGGACAATCTCCCACTACATTTGAAGAGCATTTCATTTCAGGCCCTCTAGCCTGTGTTTATGGCAATGATACATTCAGTCATATCTATCACCATCAAATACAGCTCCAGTACTGCAATCCTGGTGAAAAAAAAAAGGACATGAGCTGTGTGAACAGAATTATATAAAACTAAAATCTGTGGTGGTTTTTATATATATATATATACACACACATATATATATAAAAAGATATATCTAAAGCACATATAGCTATTTCAAAATGTTTCCAGAAGATGTATGCAACTACTTCCTGCACTGTTCCTTAAAATGCTCTACTACATGGTAAATACTATCGCTAAAGTATGTTTGAGTTTCATGGGGCTAACAAATGCAAAAAGAATTTCCTTAAAAGTGCTTCATATCTTATGATATCTGTAACCACTCGGCTGCTGTAGATAGTTGCCCAGTGAATAGTGTCATGTTACCACTGAAAAACAAGTCTTCACAGTATTTGCTATCAGCATTTTCTTTATCATAAAATGAACTCAACTCCAGAAAGACAGAAACCTAAACAAACCTTGAAGGGTGACTTTAAAAGCTTTTCAAAGTCCCAGCATCTACTTTAATACTGACCTCAGCAGGGCACCAATCTTTTTGAAATGGCTTTTAGCTATTAATTATTTATAGCACTATCACTTCCCCAGAGTTCACTGTGTACTCCTTTATTAATCTTTTCCTTGGACCCAGACTCTTGATTTTAACTTGATTTTATAGTACTTCTAAGAAGGCTCATATGAAAACTAATCCAGGGATTTGAACTTTATGTAAATAACTTTGGTTTCCAACATGGCAAGGTAAAAAATCACTTTGAAGGGGTTACACAAACTTCAAGAGGTTGAGTAATGATGTATGACTTCATCTCTCTTCAAAACACTCCAAAAAGTGGAATATGAGCAACATCAGTGCCTCTTCGAGTAAGTGAAGAGAGAGAAAAAATGGAAAAGCAATCTTCTATGAAGGCACTCTGCCTTTACTATGAAATTTATGTCTCTCTGATCTACAACAGTGGTTTCTTTAAAACTCCCTATAAGGGAGATCCTAGACCTACTGGGTGTCTGCTTCCTTCTTCAACAAACAAGGGGAAACACTGACGAGTTTAAAAGATTAGGTACTAACCATAATCACATTTGCTGTAAATTAAACCATTTTTTTCCTCCTACTATCTGCTCACTCATAAGAAACAAATGATCACAGTCTCAATGCCAACTGTATTTTTTCATAAAGATTTTCCATACCAGAACATACCCAACTGTGCCCACATAATTTTCTCTTTGCTAGCCAAATAAACTCAATTTCCTCAACTTTCCTCATAGGTCATGTTTCCAAACCTATTATTTTTCCAAAACTGCTTCTTTGTATTCTTCCAGTTTTTCTACATCTTTTTAAGAGGTAGACACCTACTACAGGACACAACACTACCCACTGCTAAGTCCCCAACATCAAATACTAAAATATATTAAAAAAACAGATATGATTTTCTTTAACAGCATCCCATGAATAAAAGCATGCTCTTTTGACATTTATAGTTCTTTAAATACTTATGTATTTAATTGCTTTCCTAATGCAAACTAGAATAGAATAGACTATTTCAGTTGGAAGGGACATACAACGCCCATCTAGTCCAACTGCCTGACCACTTCAGGGCTGACCAAAAGTTAAAGCATGTTATTAAGGGCATTGCCCAAATGCCTCTTAAACACTGACAGGCTTGGGGCATCGACCACCTCTCTAGGAAGCCTGTGCCAGTGTTTGACCACCCTCTCAGTAAAGAAATGCTTCCTAATGTCAACTCTGAACCTCCCTGGCACAGCTTTGAACCATTCCCATGTGTCCTATCACTGGATACCAGGGAGAAGAGATCAGCACCTTTGTCTCCACTTCCTCTCCTCAGGAAGCTGTAGAGAGCAATGAGGTTGCCCCTC
>NW_008794446.1:9031656-9044342 GCF_000699145.1 Aptenodytes forsteri | reverse complement strand
GGCTGGTTATGCTGTATTTAATGCACCCCAGGATGTGGTTAAACCACGACTGCCCTCTTGGCTGCCAGGGCACACTGCTGACTCCTGTTGAGCCTGCTGCTGACCAGCACCCCCAGATCCCTTTCTGCAGGGCTGCTCTCCAGCCACTCCTCTCCCAATTTTTACTTGTGTCTGGAATTACTCTGTCCTAGGTGCAGAATCCAGCATTTGGACTTGTTAAATTTCATCCCATTAATCATAGCTCAATGCTCCAATCTGTCTAGATCCCCCTGCAAAGTCTCCTGTCCCTCAAGAGAGTCAACAGCACCTCCCAGTTTGGTATCATCAGCAAACTTGCTAATGGTACATTCAACTCCTGCAGCCAGATTGTTGATAAATGTACTGAACAGGACTGGCCCTAGAATTGAACCCTGCAGAACACTGCTGGTGACCGGTTGCCAGCCAGATGTAACTTAATTCACTACAACCCTTTGAGCTCAGCCAGCTCTTCACCCTGCGCACTGTGAACCCCCTCATCCCACTGTTGGACAACTTGTCCAGCAGGATGCTGAAAGGGACAGTATCAAAAGCCTTACTAAAATCCAGAAAAACTACACCCACCGCCTTCCCTTCATCCACTAGGCGGGTGACCTTACCACAGAAGGATGTCAAATTAGTTAAACAGGACTTTCCTTTTGTGAACCCGTGTTGACTGTGCCTGATGACTGCATTCTTCTTTAAATGCCTTTCAATAGTACCCAGTATAATCTCCATAATTTTTCCAGGAATGGAGGTTAGACTAACAGGTCTGTAGTTTCCTGGATCTTCCCTCACGCCCTTTTTGTAAATTGGAAGGACATTGGCTAGCTTCCAGTCAGCAGGGACCTCCCCAGACTCCCAAGACCTTTGGTAGATGATCAAGAGGGGTCCCACCATAACATCCGCTAGCTCCTTCGGTACTCTGGGACGAATCCCATCAGGCCCCATGGACTTGTGAACATTCAGCTGACACAGCTGGTCCCTTACAATTTCAGTGTCCACAAAGGGAAAGTCGCTGTTCCCACACTTGTGGTCTTCCAACTCAGAGGACCGGGCAGCCCAAGGTCTATCGGTATTATTGAAGACTGAGGCAAAAACCACATTAAATGCCTCCGCTTTTTCTTCATCTCTATTAGTCAGATAACCATCTTCAACACGTATCAGCCCAATGTTTTCTTTAGACCTCCTCTTGCTATTAACGTACTTAAAAAAGCCTTTCTTGTTATTTGAAAAAACACTGGCCAGTTTCAACTCTAATTGAGCTTTGGCCTTTCATGTCTTCTTCCTGCATAAATGAACCACAACTCTGTACTCTTCCTGCAAAGCCTGACCTTGCTTCCAGAGATCATACAGTTTCTTTTTCCTCCTGAGCTCCACGAGTAGTTCCCTGTTCAGCCAAGCTGGTCTTCTGCCCCGCTTGCTTGACTTACGACACAGTGATCCAACTACTTCGGTTCCAAATTCTCTGGATCATTTAAATTCTACTTTTCATGATTTCTGCAATCTTTGTCAACTGAAGGAGCTTCTATAAATATTGTAAGTAAATTCTCATCCAAATCATTAACAAAAACACAGAACTGCAGTAATTCCTGGACAGACCCCTGGTGACTTTCACTTAAAATGTCCCAGTCTGAAACTAAGTTTTGACCTGCTCTGTCAGCATGTTTTCTCCGTGTTGCCTCAGCTATAACTCCACAGTTTGCTTGTAGAATTATGATTTGCAAGTGTCAGAAAGCTTGCTAAGTCTAGAGTTATGCTATCAACCACTTGCTTCCTATTCCCAAGGTCAATCAATTTCCTAAGAAGAAAAGTGGATTTTTCCATCTCAGATGGTTCTTAACAAAACCATGGTTATTTTGCTCACTTGATTGTTCTCAAGGTACTTATGAGCTACTTAATAATTGGTTCTACTACTTCTTGAGTGACAAAGTCTGAATGATTAGTCTACAGTTCCCAAGTTCTCCGCCCTTCATAAGAGTAGTTATCATAATAGCACTACCACTTTTTCATGAGTTTGAGAGTGATAATTCCTCCAGGTCAGTAACTGCTTTGACAAACTTAAATATTCTGACAACCTGACTACATCTAATCTAATCATTCTCTCTCTTTCATTCCTTAATCTCAGTTGTGTTTCTATCTGTCTCAAAAATTATATGCATTACATACCTAATCAAAATTCACTTGTTTTTTAAAAAACACTGAGGCAGAGGCATGGAATATTTCTGCTTTCTCTGACATTTGTTGTTTTACTCTCCCACTCTCCTCTTACTACTTCAGTAGTTATGGAACTTTATTATCTTCACTACTGGCATTTTTCAAGTCAGCATTTCTAGCCTTTTTTGTTCTGAATTCTTGTATTCTTTTTGTAATTATCTCTAGTTGTATCATGATTTCTTTCTTTTTTATGATCTTAATAAGGTCTTCAAAGGGCTTGGTCCCTTATTACCAAATCTTTTTTGCATCAGGATAGGTTGTGTCTTTAGTTCAGTTTCCCTGATAACGACATGATGTCTTTTGAATCATCATACTTAGCTATTTTCCAGTTCCAGCAAGTATCTGGCAGCCTTCCTCTTTCTGATGCATTGTTTTTAATCATTATTGACTTTTTTGGTTTTTAAGCTGCTCAAAATTTCTACTTTTGGCTTATTAGAGCTTATCCCATCTTCTACTTTTCACACTTTTATATGGCTTCTACTTTTCTAATAACCTCCTTTTCTCAGATATTCAAATGTACAGGCTTTTTCACCCACTCAGTTCTTTTCAGCATCTTATTGATTAGCACCATAAATTTTGTTCCCTCATCCTCAACCCAGTATTGGTCATTTAAAAGCTCTTTGCCAATAGCATCAATTCTACCTTTTAGCTGTTCTTTTTCACTTCCTTTAACCTAGCTTTCAGTTTTGCTTAGGTTCCAAGGTTACATTAGTTTAACTTAATAATTATCTAAGACAAATTCAGGAAGATTTTAGATAAAAAAATATGAAGTGAAATCACAGTTTAAAATTTAATAGGCAGCCACTACTTAGCCTTCCTTACCAATAATTTCAAGATTTACGTTAACCACTTGAGTAAAGTTTTCAGAATTCAAAACCACTTTTACCTTCAGAGGTTAAGGGTTATCGCTTATTTCTTTTAAGACAGCTGCCTCATTGCTTGCCCAGTCTGACTATTTATTCTTTTTATATGGTGTTACTGATATTCACATGAAATGTTATACAGGACTGGAGTTATAACCACACATTAGTAGTCACTCCAAAGACCTAACAAGAAATCCTAAGACAACAGATGCCACAACACCACAGATGGCAGATTCAGTAACAAGATACTTCACTCAAACTGCCAGCCACCCCTCAGTAGGCTGAGGAATAAGCCTATTAAAAATGATACTCTTCTCTTCACTGCGGCACCACTACTGACAGCGATCATGATCAGTACAAGACTGCGATACAGAATTTCAGAAACCACCTTGTCTCCAGTTTTGGCCTCTGGCTTAGCTAACACAACTAAGCATGAGATGAGGACAGGTCACCTTCAAACTCTTAAGAAAAGGCTCCTAAGAAGGAAAAAGAAGCATACAGCTGCTCTTTTGCTCTCAGGTGGTCTTCAACAAAATAAATAGGGGGCTTGGGCACATGGTGACAATGTGTGATGCAGAAACTATTTTCTCTCTGCAGAGAAGCTATTTCTCTCTGTCTAGTGACACCAACTCCTCTTCAGCTGACCAACCTCTCAGCTGCCTTTATATGTGCCCTGTTAATGAAATCCTTGTGTTCTCAGCACCCATGGCAAGCCATGTCTTCCTGTAGTGCCTGACAGCCTCCCTGAGCAAGCACTCCAAATGTTAGGTTGCATCTCATCCATTGATTTCCTTTGTCAGGAACATGACAGACACAATCCCAGCAAGTTAAGACAAGGACCTAGATGGAGCCTTCCAAGGTCAGGATCCCTGTCTGGGCAGAGTCCCCCCAGCTGCAGGAAGAAGAAAAACTAACAACCACATTGGTGATACACCATTTTTCATACACTTTTTCCCTCTAGGGTATCTATAACAGTACCTGCCTTGTTTTCTGTTGGCAAACTTGGCTGGCTAACATATTTGGTCTCACAGGTGTTTTGGTCTCTCCAGTCACTGGCAACCATAGGCCATGAAGAAGTTCTCATACTGCCAAAGAAACCTGCACTCTGGACAAAAGTATATAAGCATAATTAAACCTGTAACCTGATGTAAATTTTAGGCCACCAGTAGAGGTGGTCCTTCTGAACTAATATGTACTTAACATGCTAGAACAAAGAGGTGTATAGCAAATTATTTAGTGTTCCAAAACATATCAAAAGGCTCCCTACATACCAACATGTTCCCTCCTATCAAATGTAATTATAATGATGTGTGTGGGTTAATTCCAACATTGCACTTTTTACTGAAGTACCACACAAGAAATTCTGTTTCTGGAAGAAAAGCTTACCAGAAGGCCATGTAATTTTAAAAAATGCAAAAGGGACTATTTGGCAGCGACCTAAAAAAGAACCCAGATTCACTGTGCCTCACTCTTCAAAACCATTTTTCCTCATAGTCACAAGTCAAACCAGCATCTCCCACCAAACTTCCAGATTAGCATGAAGAAAGGCTGCTATGACGGACAGACAATTAATATGTAAGTCCATAATAATTTTTTGAAAATAAGAATCAATAATTCAAACTAATTCAATATTTCACAAAGAAAATTCAGGTATGATGATTTGGGCAGCTGGTGTTTATTGTAAAACCACTTCATTATTGGGAGCTCTTTCCTGTAACTGCAGGAGGCTGCAATCTCCACTATCACTGCAGAGCCTATTTACCCTGTGTCTCATTCTTTGCAACTATATTGAACCGAAACCCACAGCAGGAGATAGGAATTATTATGCTTGGCGCAGGACTAACAATGGCATATCATTAAGTTTTGATGACTGTTTCAAAGGAAAGTAGTTTTCAAGTCTGAACTTGGGGGACAGGCAGGGGACTAAGCAACAGATCATGGGGAGAAACTTTGATCATGTCTCAGGTTGATCAAAGGGTCACCTGATACTTTTAAAAAAGTCTCTCTAAGCATCCTGGAGACAAAGGTAGAAGAGACCAGAGGAGATACTCTAAAAGCAGACAGTGTTATCAATTGCAAGGCAGGCCATAGTAAATGGAAACTGGCTTCACAAGAGATGAGAAATAAGCTATGATTTGAAGCAAAGTTTGGAGCAAAAGCAGAGTACTGAATTCCCCACAGTGCACAGATTTTGACACCAAGTACTTTCAGGAAGAAATGGCAGGAAAATGTGTGGTCATTATTATTTGGTTTATCTTGCTTTCTTAGAAGAGTCAAAAGGAAGACTGATTGCTTTTTAAAGGCATCACAAGGACTCAAGAATCCAGCCTGTGCAAAATTTCTATTCATTTTCCAAACTCAGTAACACAAATGTCCTCTGGCAACAAAACTGCCAGACACTACTAAAACAGGCAGATACATTTCCTTGCCCCCTGCCTGGCAGTCGTCAGCTTCTGGATTCGGTAATAGAGCAAAGAAATCCCAGTGGAATTTCATCTTCCAGGAGCCAGCAGCAAACCCTATGTACTTTTGAACAGATAAGCAACGGCCAGCCAGAAATCGAGATTTGCATTCTTCAGGAAAACAAAGTCTTGTGGAGTGCTGTTTCTGTGTGCTTCCGTCTGTCTACAGTCTGCTCCATTCTTCCTTTCTGCCTAGCATGTGGCACTACTTCTGCGATCGTCTGTGTCAATGCAGCCAATGTAAATACTACCGCATGCAGTGCCAACTGCCCCAATGCCTGTAAAAACTATTTGAATGGCAAATACAGACTTCGTCAGGATTTTCTTCCCACTATCCCTCCTACTGTTGGCACATAAGACATATTTGCTGAGGATGATGCTTTGGTTTACCTTAAAATAGGTATCACCACATAGGTACAGCAGCATTTACTTATTAGGTGTAGTTTATGTGCCTCATTTTGAAAGTACTATAACAAAAAGATGCATACAAATTGTCCTATTATCTGAGCTGTGCCTCAGAAAGACAGAAATTCATCTGCTGAAGATATATGCTGTAGCTCTATTTCAGAAAATCTGCACAATGAGCTTGAAGCCCAAGTTTATCAGTAGGAGATAATAATGGATGCTTGTGCAGCCCTGACAGACAATGCTACTACAGAAAATCACATTAATGCAGTTAAGATCTTCACTAAGGAAGAATTACTTTTACCCAACACCACTAACTTAAGATATACAAGCCTGACTTAGCAATTCATAATTGAATCTAAACCTATAGAGAGCAGGTAAAATTCAAATAATCAAAATACTTTGTTTTCTCTGCCAGCCATATATGTACCTAGCCAGATGACAGACGAAAATAAAAGCTGGTCTCTGTTACTATATTTCAACGTCTAGCTCTGAAATTAAATGAAAGGAAGGCATATAATCTCGTCACTTAAAAAAAAAAAACAAAACCAAACTTTTACTTTCAAGACTTTTTTTTTTATCTGGACTACAAATTAAACTGAAAACATATCTTAAGTTCGGAAGAAAGAGCAGCAAAGGACAGCAAGCCAAATTACAGACATTAATTACTCTACAGAGCGCTAACGTTCTTCTAATGTTTCACTGAGTTTTACATTCTACATTCTATAAATGTAAAGAACATAGACTTTCTGACAATTCAAAAGTTCACAGTACAGTTTGCTGGCCAAAACTTGCTGTCCCTCTTCATATTGAGGCTATGCTCATTACAAGATGTTACAATCTTTTGACGGAAACAGCTAAATAAAAAGTACTTTAAATGGAACAAAAAACGCAGGCTAACTTTCAAAGCAGGGAACTGTTCCGTTCACTGGATAACTAACACCTGCGGAGGAATGGTGTAAAACAACACTTACAAAAATGCTAAGAAGCCAGACATCATACTCTGAAGACACCTTGCTTCCACTTCTCTGGCTTTGCCAGGCCAGCAGAAGCAGTACAGTTTTGATGAGGAAAGGGCTGAAGCATGGATCTCCTAATACCCTTCTCAGAGAACGAAAGTCACATTTTTGCTAAGGAGAAAAGTACATTTCCTGAGAAGCAGAAAACAGAGAAAGGATCTGGGTATTCTGAGCAAAGTGTCAAACAGTGATTCAGACCATGCTCCGGCTGGGAATTCAGCTCCAGACAGCCCAGGAAATCCCATTACTATCATCTATGCAAACTGCACCTTTGGATGTCATATGAAGTACAGAACAAATGCATGATCAGTCATGATGAAGATCAAAATTACATAGCTCAGTAGAACTCTGGGCTTTAACACTTTCAGATACCACATGAAAGGATAAATAAGTGACGTGCCAAAGGTCACAGCAGTGCAGTGAGAAAAACTCACTTCCAAGTCCTACTTCACACTGACTTGCTCTCACATGCTGACACTAACAGTATACAAACACCAACATGCAGCGCAGTGCTTTGTTGCCTTTTACAAACAGTCCTTTGCAAAGCTAGAATAAACCCTCTTTCCAATATACTGTTTCCAATGCCTTCCTTAATAAGAAAATAAAAGAAAAAGTAATCAAGTTCAGCACGACAAGACTAAACCTGTACAAAAACGGGTACATTAATTAAATTTTAGTTTTTAGCTGAAAATTTCCAACACCCTACTCTCTGTATAAAGTGGCTGAAAGAAAGAAAACTCAACATAACAATACAACAGTAAGCATGTGAGTGTGTGGGGCAAGGGGCAGGGAGAGGTAGGGGTATTAATATGCTATCAAAGAAAAGGTGTAGCTTATTCAGTCAGTATGTTTCTACTCACTGTATTAGGTACATATGGCAATCCATAAAATTTCTCCTGTGTTTCCTTTAAAATTTCTGTGGTTGACTTTTTTAGAGGATGTTTCCCATGGTAGATTTGGTCCAAGGCAGCATAAAATACCTGAAGAGATAAAATACGTTTGCCTTTGGCACATGGCAGCATAACATACCTGAAGAGATAAAATACGTTTGTCTTTGGCACGTGGCATTGGCATTTGACAACCAAAAAAGACAAATAGAAAAGAATGGGAAAGAGAGAATAGGGAGAGGGAAGAGTTTAAATATATATGGTTTCGTAAATCTCCTATTTTTAGTATAACATACAAGGAGAGAAACAGGTTTCTGGAGTACACCAACCACCACCATCATGACCTATCATAAATCCGTGTTTAGGTCACTGAGAACACTGGCAGTACTAAATTGCCTGCATTTTTAAATAAAATTAAGACTTGTCCCTAAAGCCCTCCAGCAATTCCCCTTTTCAAAAAGAATATTTTTAAATAGATTTAATAAAAAGACTTAAAGTTATTTGAGTGGACACAGCAAAATAAGCTAGTCCAAGATGTGTGCGTGCAGCCATGAGAACACATCACACCTGCAGGGACAAGTTACGGCCCAGGCAGTGAACATAAGAAGCTGCACACGGAGCTGCTGATGCCCCTGAGCTTCAGCTAGAGCACTTGAACAGTGTAGTACTAAGGCAGATGCTTCCTTTATTTTAGCTCTCACAATCAGAGCAATAAATTGCTGCAGTGTAAGCTTAGCCTGAGATCACACTGCACCAGGAGGGTACTTTGCCAGAGGTAAGAGCTGGTTCATAGGCAATTTTTGTGCAGAAGCATGTGAACTACAGCGGAACACTGGTGCATGACTAAATTACTGAAGTGTTTGGAGATCAGGAAAGCAGCACCAATAAAAAGACTTTTCAAGCAAAGATAGCGAAGCAGAGTATCTGGCATTTTAACAGCAAACATGAAATAGGCATGGATAGAAGACAGTGCCAAGGCTCAGTGTGTGCCATCGCTGAAAAAAATTGCAGCATTTATTTTTTTTAATATGCAGATTTCCTATTCTGTGGAAGTGCAGGAAAGACAGAAGAAGAGGACACCCGCTGCTGTGCAACACAAGATATTTTTGAGAAGTTTGGTGGATTCAGATATTTAAGCCAAAGAGTTCAGGTCAGACCATCCTGCGGTAGGCACATTTCATAGGAAAATTAATGGCAGGGAGCCTCAAAAAGCTTTTGTGAAAGGGGTGAAGCAAATAATTTGGCTAGAGATTGAGGCCCAGTCACACTCCCAGGGACACTGCAATACCATTCCCAATGAGATAAACACACTGCTTTAGGAATTATAACCATGAAATGCAGAAATTTTATGGAGAAAAGTCTGTTTGGAGGCATTCTTCATCCATGGAGAATGGATGTTTTATGCAATCTGAATAACACCACCACCCCCAACCTGTGAAAAGATTCTTTATTATGAAATTTTGATACAAAGCCATTCTGAACTCTTTAATAATTTATCCCAATTCAGCATTTATTTTATTTGGGCTGCATACAACACATACTTTCACCAAAATTGTGACTGTTTCTAAAGGACCATATTCCTTCTGTTTGAATAAGCTGTCTCCTAACATACTCGATAAATCCTTTGACAGTGTTTGTTGACAAATGATAAATGTGAAAATTGACTTTTTTCAAGAAAAACTGAGGGTTATAAGGAGAGGAGTGAAGAAGCCATGACTTGCAGGAGCTACTCCTGAATTTCCTGCTTGCTTCCTACATGGCTAATGAGGAGAAAAGAGGTCAGTAAGACCTAAACTTGCCCAATTGGCCATTAATGACATTGCAAGTTTTGTGTCCCAGATAGCAACACCGAACAAGAGATGCAAGCACGTAACATCGCCCATTGCCCAGAGTAGGCAGCAAGTATCTGTTCAGAGGATAACTCCATGAAGACACTGCACCAAATGGCAAATAATAATGAGTACTTATTTTTTAAAACCAAACTTTGCAGGGGTATTTTAAATTTTCCATCATTATATTGATAATCTGAAAAACTAAAAATCTAAAGAAAAACCTATACTAGATTATAAAAACTGCAACATTTTTTACCCTTATCTTAGAAGAGAAAGAGACTTCGCAATGCCTTTGCTTGTACTTTTCATCCTCGGAGCTGGTCTCTGGAATCCTGGTTCATTTTTTAACAAAGTTTAACAAAAGCTTACAGCATTTATGGTAGCAAGGGTGACTGAGAATATGACCAACAGTAAGTACCATGAATAGATCTGAAAATTACCTGATGTAACAGTCCTAGAAAACTCACTTTCTCCTGTCACCCTAGGTCTTTGTGACTCTGCAGGAGTCATTTTACACCGACTTCCCTCTCCTCTCCAAAAAACCCAAACCAAACATGAGGAACTTCAGCATCTGACAACAGACTTTAGCATCCTGCTTCACCCCAGCCTTAATTCTCTTTTTTCTATCTCTCAGCTTTGTTAGGACCTGTTTGCAGTTGCTCTTCAGTGTTCCTCACAAGATGGAGCGGACTGCACGGCAGTGGACCTTCTCTAAAGTAAAATTTGGAGTTGTTGTGGTTTAACCTCAGCCGGCAACCAAGCACCACACAGCCGCTTGCTCACTCTCCTCCCCCCTGGCCCCAGTGGGATGGGGGAGAGAATCAGAGGACTAAAAGCGAGAAAACTCATGGATTGACATAAGAACAGTTTAATAATTGAAATAAAATATTATTAACATTAATATTAATAATAATAGTAGAATATACCAAGCAAGTGATGCACATGCAATTGCTAGCGGCCCCCCCGGCCAGCTTTCCCCCAGTTTCTGTACTGAGCATGACGTCACATGGTATGGAATATCCCTTTGACCAGTTTGGGTCAGCTGTCCTGGCTGTGCCCCCTCCCAGCTTCTTGTGCACCTCCAGCCTTCTCAGTTGGTAGAGCGTGAGAAGCTGAAAAGTCCTTGACTAGTGTAAGCACTACCTAGCAACAACTAAAACATCAGTGTGTTATCAACATTGTTCTCATCCTAAATCCAAAACACAGCACTATACCAGCTACTAGGAAGGAAATTAAATCTATCCCAGCCAAAACCAGGACAGGAGTCAAGTAGTTTGTGGTCAGGGAGCTGGAGCAAAAGCTCAACTCACAGCTAGGCAGTGGGGGAATGTCAGCTGAAGGCTAGTGAAATGGACTGCCTACAGAACAACATGGTGATAGGGAAACGAGTCACTGAAGCCAGCTATAAGTTTTCCCTCGATTCTGGCACATGTAAAGCATGGGAAGAAAGCTATGAGCCGGGCCGCCTGGACAGCATAGTTTAAAAAAAAAAAAATCCATCCCTGAAAATAAACTTGGATGAACTTTATAGCCATAAGCATTCCCATCTACAACCCACAGTTCTGTGGTTTACACAGGCCTTTCAAATGGGAAAGGGAGACACATCCCAGGACCACAGGATTTTAGGTGATACTGCTGAGGAGCATGCTAACACTTAATATCAAGCAGTAGCTAGATGATTTCTAATTTCAGTAAAACACATTTCCCAAAAGACCTAAAAATATAAAAAGGCCATCAAATAGTTATCTATTTTCATACTGTCTCTCTATTTTGCACTGACATTGGTATTTATTAGTTTCACTTGATTCCAGTTCTTTCTAGCTCCTTGTCTGCTTAACAGCACTAATATGTAAACAGTTACGCATTTTCCAGTGAAGTTACTACTGACTGAAAGACTCTGGGACTCAATCTGCATGGCAAAAGCCTTATGAGGAGATGCATGGATTCTCCTATCTTTCCTCTTGAGTAACTGATTACATGAGCTGGAAGAAAATGCAGAGATATTATAGTTATGATGAAAAACCAACATTATTTCTTATTTTCACATGCCAACACACTTATTTTCTGAACAGATCACAAAAGAACCTTTAGGCATTTTCCCCACTGCTGGAAAATTTGTAAGCATTTTTCTCTCTTTTAAAGGTAAAATATAGCTTATGTAGCATCTAGTCATCAATATAGAATATACTCTTTGCAAAGTCTGAAGGAAAGGTATTAGAGTCATCATTCACAGTTTTTTCAGGTATATACATTAGTAGTACCTATATACTTTGGCATCTGCAGATTGAAATACATGTTTTTCTTCAATGAATTATTATATCTGCATGAGTAACAATACACACTTCTACAAAGGAACGTATGAACTCCATATTTGCCATGCAGTCAACTTCTCTGGGACATTTTTTCTGAATTAATAAACAGAATGGCTCTACCAGTCTGTCTCTTTGAAATGAGTGCATACTTCTGTGGGTATTACATTTGGAATCTCCAAAAACATGGTGCTGAAAGTAGGAAATGGATAATATTATTCAGTGTGGCATTGTGGTCATTTGGCACGGGTTGAGACTGGTTGAACATTAGTTACACAAGAGTAATCTGAGGGCAAGCAGCCTGCTTAATCACCGCATCATTGCCAGCACCAGTTAATCATTAGGTACCTGCAGGAATTTAAGCCCACCAGAAGTGGGTGTTCTCTCCCCAGTTCTAAAGCTATGGGGTCTGGAGTCACTCCAGGACAGACCCTACAGAGACCCCAGGAGCAGCTGAGGGCCAACAGTGGCAAGTAGGAAATGGATAATATTATTCAGTGTGGCATTGTGGTCATTTGGCACGGGTTGAGACTGGTTGAACATTAGTTACACAAGAGTAATTTGAGGGCAAGCAGCCTGCTTAATCACCGCATCATTGCCAGCACCAGTTAACATTAGGTACCCTGCAGGAATTTAAGCCCACCAGAAGTGGGTGTTCTCTCCCCAGTTCTAAAGCA
>NW_008794446.1:9012800-9031638 GCF_000699145.1 Aptenodytes forsteri | reverse complement strand
GGGACCGACGCAATGGCCCCTCCTTGACTGACTTGTGGACCACGCCACCTCCCCCGCCACAGGACAGGGAGGCCATGTCACTTGTTAAGATATCTGTGACTTAAAGTGTTCTTGGTATCCAAGCCCATTTAGCCCCCACACTGTCAATTTGGTCTCAAACCTTGACAAGATTATAGCAAATACATAGTAAAAGTTGAAAGGAAATCTGTCAGATCTATATATAGCTGTTATGGACACACCAGAAAAGAATGGGTGCATGTGAAAGCACTTGATCATTACTTTGGTGGTTACTAGTCTGTACATTGGCAAATTATTCTGTGTTGGTGGATTTCATGAATAGAGGTCCACCACTAAGAATTCTTAGTATGAATTTTATTTTAATCCAGAATTGTTTTTTTCCCAAAAAAACCCTCCTATATGAATTAATTATATTCTTGCCCACATTCTTTCTGGATTCTCAGCTATCTCTGTATGAGAAACTTTCAGAGCCAAGAGTGTGCATTTCAAAATCAGACCTGTAGAGAGGGTGCAGTTATTTTCATGTCACAGAGGTATAGCCAAAGGTAGCACCCTCCTTGTTCACACCTGCACAGCCAACACTGGCCACTGACAGCCAGCACTGCACTGAAAGCATAATTCAAAAATCCATTAAGTTTAACCAATGAAAAATATATGTATACACTGAGAACAGTGTTAAGTCTGGGTTTGATCAGTGTAACTGACACTTATACATTTACAGGTCCACACTCCAGTATTCCAACTAGTTTTAAATCACTATAAATAACTGCACAGAGCAAACTGCAAATATTTAACTAAGTTTTTCTTTTAAATCAACTTCAGTTAACCAGCACAACTCATGTTTGTAGACAGGGTTGCAATCATTTGGGCACTTTTCAAAGTGAAGAATTACAAAGATCTGATCTTTAAATTTGTTTCTTTCCACATCTCAAAAATAATGACTACCCTTTATTAAGGTACTAGCAGAGTTATCTCACCTAAACACTAGGTCAACTGTAAAAAGAAAAATTATATGCTTCTGGCTTAACAAAGAAGAAAACAAAATCACAAAAATCACACAGCAGAAGCTTGTAGCATACTAAATGCAGCCAAACTCTCACTGTAAAAAAAACTTGGCTGGATGCTAATGCTACTGTTCACATCTGAGAACTGCTGTTGCAGGACTGAAAAAACCTAAATACCCATTTTACATAGAACCCTAATTTCCTTTACTTCCTTTGAAGAAAAGCAACACTGATAGTTTGTTATGGGAATGACTGATCAACCACAGAAAATAAAGGTTTATAAATTTAATCACTGCTCCCAACACTGTGAGAGAGAAGTCTTACAACCTTATAGCTCAGCCACCAGTTTTGATGGCAGTAACACGTTGCCACTTTCATACTGGAGCTGCAGAAGACAAGGAGCTCAAATCACATTCTACCAAATAAATGAGCTGGTTTGATTTTACTAAGGTGGCCTGTATCTCTCAGTCCTGCTACACTTTTAATGACCCAAAGGTACACAAATACTTCCTCTACTGCAAGTTGTCCCTAAACGATTCTGTTAATTTAAGCACTCAATCTTAAACCACATCTGGGAATTCTGATAATCCAACCATTTTCAAAAGCTGTGGTTTTCACAATACTTTCCTACAGATTTAGACCTTTAGCTTTAAGCAGGCAACACAGAATACATTCACAAAAACAAACGTGAAAATTAATATCAAAATGAATTAATTTTCACTAATTTGCATATAGTTCTATAATGTCTCTACCTTAAAATAGAAATTTGGTAAAATTATAAGAATTAAAATACGTTCTGTAAGCTCTGGATAGAGAGTAGAGACTAGAATGCAAAGAACATACCTGGAGTTGCATATCAGCTGCAGCACACACCTTTTTGGACTCACATAGTCTTGACACCATGTTTTTTGGTAGTGGCTTGAATTAAAAAAAAAAGTCAGAACATATTTAGAATTGTTGTATATTTGTAAATAGTATGCTTACTACTAGAAAAGGCTGAAGATGCAAAAAAAGACTCCTGGTGGTAATAAAAACATATTTGAAGTACTTCACATTAAGGAAGGAAATCTCACTTGCTAAACAAAGCAGTAAATGGGCAATTAAAATATCAGCAGTAATTTACATAGCAATCAAGAAATCACTGTGTTCAGTGTGTGTTTTTCTATGAATTGATCCTATGTTCCCTTATATGCCTGTTAAAAATAGCATGACTATCTTTAGAGATAAAGAACAGATGGGGCAGTTAAAGTCCTCCCAGGTCATCCTGACTAATCTTCAAAAGCAGATACTTTAATAGATTCTCCTGTTGGTCTTTGAGCATAATGCATTTAGGTGTACACGGAGGCCCACATAACTCCCATTGAGCTGGCGGGGTTTTCGTAACTTCAACTAGGACAGCATCAGGCCTTCTACCCTAACCCACATAAAAATGTTTGGTCATACTGAACAGTAAATATTTACCCTTTGAAATTTTTAACAAAGTTGAATTTATTCCACATCTATGGCAATAAAATTATCCATGCCATCACAGGCTGAAAGTCAGAGACCTTTTTCAAGTCATTAAGCAAATTCTTTTTTACTTTCTATCCAGACGTCTACAAGTACATCCAAAGACTTTTTAATGCCAGATTTTTAAGAATTTCTGTATATGAATGCTTGACCTTACACTTCTTCCGCTGCTTCCTGAAGCTTTTCAATAAATGTTTCTCCTAGTAAGCATATTCTTTTTTTTGCTAGCAGTTTTATTAACTGAACATATTAAATATGGTTAAAATAACTGGGTTTTTGCTAAAACATTGTTACTACAAGTTGTACAATGTAATACAGATGTTTGGTATTACACTGAACTCTAAAAGCATACCTACACTTACAGTGTGTTGAAGTGTTTAAGAAATAATACATGAAAGTCTACAGATGCTGATGGCAGAGCCATATGTTTAGATTCTGTGCAAATGATATGACTTCAAGACAAACAATGTTAATGTTCACAGAATAAAAACCCAACTCCAGAGAAATTACACATAAGTGAGGAAAAAGTTATCAATTAACTCTGTGGAATCTGGAAGTTAAAGCAGGTAAGAAAAACTCTCAAGTTGCACAGCTGTTTTATGCAGTAGCTTGCCAAGGCTTGTAACCTCTTCTCCAAGACAAATGTTAGCTGGGTGGATAGAACACTACCCACTATTTTGCCTGTCATAAATGTGCACAGCTGTTAAATTTCAACACAGAAAAATGAACCAATGAACATGAAGTCTGTCCTACAGTATATCCTTGTTAGGCCAGTATTTCCCTTCCCAAATACAAAAATTCTGTTTCAAATTACATGATGATTTTGGACTACTAGAGTAAGATTAAATGGGCAGTTATCCATAGTAATAAAGATGTTAGTAGCTGACTACCTTGAGGTTCCATACTGGATTTAGTATTGTTCAAAATACTACTTAATTATGTAGAAAAATTATTACTGCAAGAAGCAAAGTAGAAAAAAAACTACAAATGGTAAAAAGTATTTTGGTTGGACAGTTTTCTTCCTGGCTCTATGAACACCTCTTGCCTCATCCTCTTACACAGAGCGAGGCATGCACTTCAACGACTTTTCATCCTGGAACTAAAGCATATGTGGGTTTGCAATAACACAGTTTCAGTTGTCATGCAAGAAACCCTTCTGTAAGGAAATCCATAGAATTTTGAACAGATTTTGTTATTAAGCACCAAACCTATCAGCAAGTTTTGGCAGGTTTTTGGAGGCTTTCATTTCCTAGTGAAGTACTGCAGTATGGAATTAAACAAAACTGATTTATTCTAGGGGCACCTGTATTTTGGATACAGTAAAGTATGAGAAAACTGGATGGGAGTTCTTAAACTCTAATTTGTCAGTGTTAAAAAAGCTGAACATCCAAAAGCTTGGCAACAGCAAATATGTATATTTTACTCAGTTGTCATTTAAGAGTGTTAAAGCCAAGAGCACTCCTACCAGTAAGGTCAAACCAGCTCTTTCAACATAATGGATTTTCAATTTTATATTTCGGCTATATTAAATGATGGTAAGAGGAAGTTAAACGCACAGGCTTTCAGCTGATACACAAAATATATAGAACAAAAGGCACTAAGACATTTCTAATTGGCATTTTGGTAAACCACAGTCCCACAGATCCTCAACTGAATTGGGAAATCCAAGTTTGCAGTTCACTGGGGCACAGAGCAGCAAGGTTTGGTGATGTGGACAGACTTTGTGTGCTCCCTGGGAGAGTTGGTCACATCCAGCCCTGCTCAAGAAACAACTGAAGCAGGTCTAATTCTCAGTTCAGAGCTAAGCATTTCTTACAGACTCTCCACCCAAGAGAATCTTGTCTTCTTTTGACTGTACTGCAAATAGCAGTCTTCTCCGGCTTGAGGTCAGCTGAAAAGGCAGCCTCTGCATTCACCCGTTTCTTCCTTATGTTCTGCTACAAGCACCTATCCTATTCTAAATCGAACTCCTGAGGGGAGACACAGAATGACCATTAATAATGTACTAAAATATCTCTGCATGGGGGATGGCTTAGCACCACCTTCTAGAGACCAAGTAAAATGTAGGTAATACCAAAAGCCTCCAAGAAAATCTTATCTTTTTTGCAGCCATATGAATATCAAACAAACAATGTAGATTCACTCTGCTCTGAAGATCAAGCTCTACTGTTTGAGCAGATTAAAATCAACAGGAAATTACAAATCACTCTTATGACAATACCTATTGACAAAAAGGCACAGGAGAAAGACATAAATGTTCTTTTGTTTAAATCTATCAGTGCTACTGATCTGGCTCAAAGATTGTGTTGTGATCATAATTCACAAGCCAAGCGAATTTGGCACCAGAAAAACATTGTCAAAATTAGATTAAATTGAAAGAATGATAAAAAGGACATCACTTATTTTTCCCAAAGCACCTTTGGGATTTTAAAATTTAAGTTTTCAGGGAACTAAAATTAGACTCCAGAGGGTTTTTCAAAGATCACCACTCCTCTCCAAAGTTTGTTTCTGTGAATGTCAGGCATAGAGATATGCTGAGGTCTTGAACGTACTGAGGAAGATGTACTTGTTTCAGACAACAGAAACTATTTCTCCTTGCTCCACTACAATTTCATACAGCCCCTTAATAAGCAGCTGAGTGAAGAAAAAAAATGCATCAGCAGGATTATTTTACTTATCCTGAAAGATGAGCTCTCCAATAAAACCAGAATCAAACTGTCATCCTCGTTCTAAAAGAAAGACTTCACAGAGCTTTGGCTAAAACTGTTTTAAATGATTAACCATTCCATTTTTTAAATTTAAACACTACATGCTTTACTTCGGGTTCCACTTTTCCATCCTTCTGTATTAAGTAACTTTAAGATCTTGGCATGAATTTTTCAGCATGTTTGCCATGGTGGCTAAAAGAACAGAATTCCTTCTGTCCCAAAGCATGCTTAACTCCTTACTGCTGTGTAGTAACCACGACACATTATGACTGTTTACTATCTATGGGCTTATTCTTGTAATCATGCTAATACAATACTGCCTTTGTAATTCCATCTCTGTGAAAAAGGAAGTCAGTTCAAATTTGAACAGCTGAAATACTGTCCTTTGTTCAAGAGAGCCTCCAAAGACACACAAGCTTAAAATGATCTAGCTCGACAGACCTACCACATATCTGTGCACTTAACAAATGGAATTAAACAAACACACACAGTGATACAGAATGGTATGCATGCACCAGATTGTCTGCTTAAGCACTGTTATGACCTCATTTTGGTACAGCTTGAATTCATGAGCTTACCTGAGCAATTCAACTTGAGTAACTAATTAACACAGTCCTCTCTATTCCTTTTTTTTTCCTCAAGGATTTTCTGTTTTGAGTTATCTTTAAGATGAAAGGAAAACCAGGCTAGCTACTTTCTTGGAACAAATATTTTTGTGCTGGCCAGCTTTTTGAACTAAATTCACAAGACTTCCTCCTTTTGCCAGAAGAGCTTGCAAGCTTTTTCGCTCCTCAGTACTCAACAGCAGAACCATCCAAAATGCACAGAAAGCAACGACAGGCTTTCTTTAAACTTCAAGATATTTTGGACCAGATCCTCATGATCCACATCTGTATGCATAATGCATTCTCATCGCTGAAAGCCTACCCACGAAACCCTTTTTCTGCAATGCTACTAAAAAAGAGTTTTCAACAGTTCATACGTTTTAATAATCAAAACACTACCTCTTTCCCCTCCTCTTCCCATAAGCATAAGCACTGATCCTCAGTGAGGACTACAGCTCAGGACCAATCCTTCTGCCTTTGCCATAAAAGCCAATTGTAATCAGAAGCTGAGACTACGCTACCAAATTTCTCTGATGTAATTATGTTAAGGAGGAGTGTTAAAAATGACATCACCCTAATACTTATATGCAAAAACTATAGCATAGATGCAGCCATGCAAAAATGTTTTTTCAAACTATCTGCACTGCGTCCTCAACAAGCTAGGTCGGTAAAAAACCCTCCTTCTGTCAACATCTAGCAGAGCTATGTTGGTGTAGTTGTTGCAGGAAAGATCCTTCTTGCACAGAAAAGCTCAGTCTCTTTATTCATAAAAAGAAACCTAATGGAAGTTCTCATACGGAACAACATTGGATGAAATGGTTTTACAAATTTCACATTTTAATTGTTTCATCTACCTTCCTTACTTCCCCTTGAAAAGGGGGTAAAGTGGACTCATTTTTCTTTCAAATAACTAAAAAACTGGAGAAGAAAATGTTGATTCAAATTTCCATTTGCACACCAAAAAATTAGTCAGGGAACAAAGACAGAAAATGTAAGCCCCATAAGGATTTTTGTGAAGTTGTAAACATAAGAGAGCTGGGATTTTCTATTCAAAGTACTTTGTAACATATACACAATAGATAAAAGTAATTCCTGTAAGAACCACTGAATTTCAGGAACAGAAAAGATGACTTCAATGTATTTGTATTTAAATGACAGATACGGAAATCTGATATCAGATTCTTAAAACTAGCTTAGATGAACCAACATAAGCAAAAGCAGATTTATATATGTTGGATAATGGCTTAAAAATACATCCTAAATTTTCAAAAAAGCAATTAAAAGGAAGCAGTCTAAAACCCTGAAGAGCCACACAGCAGTTTCAGGCTCTTTTTCTCATCTTCCAGCATAATCTATTCTTGCCCCCTTCAAGACTGAATTTCTACATTAAACCTCTCTCAATTGCTCTCTGAAAGGGCAAGATTTCACCACCAATAAATGGAGTAAGTTTTTGGAAATGCCAAATGGGACACAGCGCCTGGTCGTTAGCTTTTGCACTGCAACTAAACATGGTTTAGATTTGTTAAGCCATTTTGAAAATACAAAGCCATAAATAATGTTCCACAAATCTCTTTCAGATGTTTTAGTCAAGCTCATTCTCTGAACTTGTATGCAATCAGATTAACTCCACAATGTTTAAACACTACATGAACTTTATAGAGAACACTAGAAAACTGTATTTCAGTATGTGGATTCAAACATACAAATGATGAACACTTGTGAACCGAGTACTTTTAACTCCAGGTTTCAAGGAGACTTTCTTAGTGCTCTGCAGAATTGATTGCTCTGTAAAAACCAAAAAAAACCCCAAAAAACAAAACCAGATTTACAGGCAAATTTCTCAGACAGTATCTATTAAAATAGAGGTTACGCAACCTATTTTTCTAACTGTTACAGTGGAGGCAAACATAATTCCACTTTCATAATACTGAAATATACTGAATGCTTAGTATTGGATAAAAAGCTTCAATAAAGTGTAACACTACACAATTTTAAGAGGCTTTCTTGTTTTTGCATTGATGGGTAGTCTATTCTTCAACCATTGCATTTGAGTACACTGAAACTTGCCTCAATCAAAAGCACTGGAAAAAGATCTTCTGTTATTGTTTACTGGTTTGTATTTTTGAAATGGCTGTACAAATATAAACCATGTTATGCTGCCAAGCATTAAAGCAACCACCAAAAGTCACCTTGTTCCAAAGAGCACTGTTTACTAAATTTCCCATAGAAAGTAGATTCTTGCATTAGACTTGCATAGAATAGCTTTATGTAAAAAAGGATCAGAGTTTTAATGCAGAGATTCATGACTGCCAGAATCTAACTAATCCTGATCTTAACCGAATTCTAAATAAAGCAGTACACTTTTCATCATAAAATATTTCAATCACTACCCTACACTGTGCTAAAAATGGGAGTTTTTAAACACTGCAGATCATTTTCATTTATTTCCATGATTTGGTACCTGAGCTTTATTTTAAGACAGACTTTAGAAGGTTCAATGAAGAATGACTATTTTTGTCAGAACTTATCTATAATTAAATTAAAAATTCCACATAACTTGATTCACACAGAAATTGCTCACCTACTACACTAAGTTTGTGTAGTGTAGAAACTACACAAGATTTGTAGGGAAAAAAGGTTGAAAGTTTTAAATATGTAACTGGAACCTTGGATATAAGGATCTGGTATTCTTTTACAGATTACATTTATCTTTTCTGCAATGAGAATATTAACATTTTTTCTGAATTGAAATTATAATATTAAAATAATCTCTATCCATTGTTTATTTCTACTTTAAACATTATTAACAAATAACACATGAAAATGTGATTCTTTTGATGGATACATTTATTCCTATTTTCAATATTTTACATACTAATTTTCCCTACCTGTCCCGTTTTATAATGCCTTGCAAACTGGTTAACCACTCGATAGTCATTTGCAAAGTACTCCATCAGAATTGAGGGAACTTCAGCAAAATCAGTAGGACATCTGGTTCCTAGAGGTAGAATAATTGTACACATTAGCATTTGCTATTTTCATTAACACAAATAGTTAACTCTTCCCAAAAGATTTTGCAACTTTCAGTTTGGACTTTTGGTGAACTTTAATGTTCTTTCGTTTATTAAGTCAATATTTTATTTCCATAGCATTATTGTACATATTGCCAGAAAAGCTTCATTATAATCCTACACATTTTACTATAAATCACAAAGTAAAACAAAATATTTGAACAGCTGGGTGAGGCACCTTATAAAGCTCTGGATCACACCCTTTTTAAACTAAACCAGACTGCAGCCAAACTGGCCCTACATGAAACACCAAATCTATTTAAGTGTCCTAAACCTAAATCAAACTACAATGTAAATAAAACTCTGCCTTAATCCCACTCACAGTTACAATTTTTAGCTTCCATCTGTTTGCTGAGCTTACTTATGCTTTATATTAACCTCGCTTTATAATACCATTCATCCAAGGAACACTCTTGCAGATTGAAGACATGTTCTAAGTTAGTGCAATGAGGTAATATCTTAGCAGTCAGTATTTTCAAAAAGCACTTTCCCAAAAACCTTATTTACTCTAATCTTTATCAGCACCGTACACAATGGAAGTTATTAAGAAGTATAACACATCACCAAATCAAAGCTGCATTTCTAATTTCTGTATTAGAGATGTACAAAGTTGTTGCTTTAATAATGGACCCACTGGGTCATCACCTCTATCCCTGTCTGCTAGAGACAATGTCAACATTCAAAACTAGTCTTAAATGTAAGTACGGTTTGTGCTTCTACTATTCTTTCTTGAAGACTATTTTTTAAAATCACTCCTTTGATCTATACAAATCTTTCTCTAATTTTTAATCTGAATTCATAATCTGTTTATACTCAATGTTTTCAGACCAATACTGCTCTTTAGTATAAACAGCATTTCCCACAGTTTTTTACCTCCTAAATTGAGAGAAACTATATTCTCTCAGCCATCATTATCCAAAGGTGAGATAAAGTCTAAAAGACTATCCATTTTAGCTCTTCTCTGCACCTGTTTCAATTTCAATTCACCTTCAGACCAGAGACACAAAACCATGCCCAAGCATTGCATGAGGTTTCACCAGTATCTTTCTTAATCATTCTAATACTTATTGCTGTTAGATACATCTGTTGTAATTTCAAACCACATTTGCTCCTTTCACAGACACTTTAGCTATTTGTAGTTCTGTATTAACACATAAAACTGTTCTTCTGTTCCTCTACCACTGTTGAAATATCCACTTGATAGCATAAATTCTCTTTGTAACCTTTAAATGCATGATCTGCAGTGTGTAGTTCTGAATTGCATTTTACTTCTAACACTGTAGTATCCAGTCATTCAGTTCTTATACAATACCCCAAATCCTTCTTTTGTGCCATCACATTTCATTAGTACTTTTTTGTTGTTGTTTGAAAATAATTTTAAAAAAGCCTAAAACAAGGCAAGTCCCAAAACAAATGCCTGCAGAACTACACTGATGTTCCCTTAGCCATTTATGCTTTCTCAGTGCTCCTTAATAAAGTGACAGAATTCTTTTAATAACCATTAAAAAGACTCCTGAAAAATTACATTATCTGAAAGTCAGAAAAGTAAAAGGTTGGGCAGTTATCTGGGATAAGTTAGTCCTCCTGTAAAACAGATGTAGGTATTCTGTACTGCATGATAAACTAAAATGGAACACAAAATAGATTTTAAAAAATCTTATACACACACATATGCATTAAACAATCAAGAAATGCATATAGTAAAATGACAGATTAATGTAAAAAGAAGCACATCTTAAGTCAAAAACATACAGTATTATCCAAGTCTTGGGCCCATTAGCAGCAGAATAGGTTCCTGAATATTTGGGAATGTTAATCAGAAAAGGGGGGCGGGGGAGAGTAGGAAAGATACCAAAATACTCAGTGCATCTCAACTAGAATGTCAATTTTTTTGTTCTCATAATTCCTTGTAGTCATCCTGTTTCCACATTTTGCCACCCTAGTGTCTCATGAGAGCAGATGGCCCCTAACAGACATCCGTGGGATGAGCCATTTGATTGTCACACATTCCAAACCCTAAAAAAAAGGTTCTCTGCAGAAACAACACGACTGACCTTTGACGCTGCTTTTGCAACGCTAGATCTGGAGTGAAATCTCCTGGGATGCAGGACTGCCTGGAGCTAAGGCAATGCTGAAACCATACACGGGGGCTCATGGCAAGTTTCAGCCTCAAAATTAGCTATTTCCTGCCCCTTCAAGACTTTCCGACATGTAGTCGAATACGATTCACCACTGCAACAGTAGAACCCCACTAAAGCAGTTACTTTGGGCATACAAGTACCCTTGGAGGTCAAAAAGAGCGAGGCCATATGAGTGGAAGGGATGGGGGAGAGCAGTTAACCGTCCCAAGGACTATACAGAGCTTATACTGAAAGAGTATATACAGCGTTCATTTGTTTTAACAATGTCCAGTAGTGACATACTTACAAACAGCTCTGTCTATTTTAAGTAAATTTTCATCTTAAGAAAGAATATTTTGTCACTGGGTGCAAAGTATCTGTTGATAACACATAACTCTACCATGGACTCCCCTTTGTATCATTAGCATAATACAAAAATGGTAAAACATAAAAAAAAAATCCTTCAGACAAGGGAGCTACAATTTCATCTGTTTGGTTGTGGTTTTTTTTCTTTTAATAAGCAAATGTCTACTGCAAATGGGATTTCCAACACACTATTATAGAAGAGGATATACCAAGCTGCCTGCAGATAAGAAAAGCAGCATTCCAAGCAGCTTTAGCCAGAACGTGTCTTTGACCCCTCTGCCACAACTGCAGAAGGCCACAGCAGCCTGCGAACTGTCAGCCAATACACTCATTGCCACTGCTTCAGAAGAGGGACTAATGAAAAAAGGCAATAGTCCTTTTCTGTGCATCCACTAAGCTGTGATTGCATATTCATTCATGTTCATTTACGTATGATAAAAAGGCCTACCAGTTAAGCATGCTTGCAAATACAATACATTTTTAATTTATCAACTCAGAATCAACTAGAAAAGGCCTGGCTTTACAGATTTTCCATACTGCCAGTGTATGCTCTTTGCAAGAGCTAATTTACTAATTTTCCTTAATTCAATTTCCTAAATCATTTCCAACCCAGGATTCATTGTGCTTTTACACTAGGTACAAGTTTAGCTCAATTTATTTTCAATCCTCCAACTATTCCATTACTATAAACTCCACATAAGGCAAACTTGCAAGAATGGATACCACCACTAGAACAGAAATTAGCAGTACAGAAAGAAGAGATACAAATGCCTAATTCTTCTTAGGAGAAGAAGAATATTCAAGTGTTGTTTGGTTGGGTTTTAGATAGCATCTGTGGATTTGATATTGTATTTTCAAGTCATCAAAGATGTAGATGTATCAACGTGACTCAACCATTTCTGGCTCATCTTTTTTTTCTTGTTTTGTTTTGGTTTTTTTTCTTTTTTTTTTTTTTAATCTACTCCCTTCTTCTAGAAATTAAACATTTAACTAAAACAAAAAAAAATCACTATTCTAACTTTCTTACCAGTCACATGTTGGTACCGAGTTCTTCCCAGCATAGAATGCATAGCATGTCCCATTTCATGGAAGAGATTCTCCATCATGCCAGGACTTAGTAGCGTTGGCGCACCCCTTGTTGAATGGGGCAGGCTAAGCATAAGAACAACTACAGGCAGCTGGTACTCTCCATTTTCCCTTAGCCTGCCTCCACGAACTGTAAAGTGACAATCCTTTTCAAGATAAAAGCAAACATATGGACAGCCAATGTCATTATATCAATGATATTAAAACAATGATGAAATTATTAAACTATTAAATCAAATCTGAACATATACTCAGTTACACAAGTTGAATTCAATGATCATTAACAGTGTTGTTCAATAGCACCACACTGTTTCTCCATCTTTATTATTTGCTTCATTTTCATAAGGGAACTACCTTATTCCATAAAAAGACAAGACTGTGTTGCTTTTAGAAAATTTTTTTGGGTTTTTTTAGAATTATCAAAACCTCTCAATTTTTCTAAAAAATATCACTAGCTCAAAGAAATTTACTGATGTGCCAAATCCATAATTTATAGATTAAGTTCTCTCCTCATTCTTCAGCAGTAACTTCTTTATAAAATATACTGCACAGCACTTGTGGTGTATTGTGAAATATTAGCAAAACTGAGTAATATATTAAACTACTGTAGAGTTAAAGTTTGTCCACTTACCACCTCGCTAAAGGTGGTAATTTGCAGATGCTTCTACAGAGTGAAGTGTCTATTGTACTGCACCGTATAGTTAATATACTGGCACTAGGCAGCATGAATGAGTGAGCCACAACAGTTGGAACCATCTACAGTTTTAAGTAGAATTTTAAATAAAAGTTAGTTGTCATTAGGACCTTTCGACTTTAGAGAGTATTAAAATTTCAGATTGTTTTTACTTGTAAATAGTAGGCCAGAAAATAGGTGTTTAAAAATCTACCATTTCTCTAAACAGAGTTCTATGACATTTCATAGTGCCTGTCATTCTGTCGAACAAAGAGTCTGAGTTCAGCCTATCAGGTGACTTTTTTTTAAATGAAAAGTCACTCACAAAAATATTTTACCTAAAACCACATTAGCAGTTACAGACTTTCCCTGTTTAAATTTAATTTATTTTAAATCAAGATAACTTTTACTAAGTTTACACTGAACGCAAATGGCCCTTAATGCTACGGTCATTACTCAAATAAAAACCACACTGGAATCAGATCATAAATGTTACCTGATGTGGTTTATCAGGTCGCTGAAAGAAGTCACAATAGATGTATCCTAGCAAACCTTCAGTTTCATGAACAACAGCCTAAAGAAAAAAAAAGTATCATTTCCACAGTGAAAGCACTGATAAGATGTGTAAATTGAAGACACAGTATTCTAATCCAAAGATTTGTAATGAATAAATGACAAACTGGGAATAATTAATGTAAAATCTGTTGGTAATTTTAGTTGGAAAAAAAATATATACAAGAGTCACAACTTGTCCCTCAAACTACAGCCATTTCTGCATTTCACTCAAAACTAGTCACAGATTAGTATTAAAAGTAACACCATAGCCCCTAAATGACTTCTAAGAAGTCAACAGTAACAGAAGCTGATTTACCATGAAAATAAAAATAGAAAGAGTAAGGAGTAATTATAAATTGACCCACAGGATATAAAGAACAGCAGCTTTTGCTGGAGGTGAAAGACCAGTGAAGAAGATCTGGCAGTGAATACATGGAGAGAACACAACAGAGGAACCTGAGAAGCTGATGAGTAAATTATTGCCCAAGTTTTTATTTCCACCCTCCCCTAAAAAGAGGACTGAAAAATAAAGATGTAAAAAACAATCTCAAAGTAAAGATGACATACAGAATAAAAAAATGAGGCAAAAACACATGACTGCTAGAATATGCACCTACAGCACTCTAGTCGTCCACAGTCATCTACAAATTGAAACTAAAAAAACGAGCAGGGTTCGTTCAAAAGGACGGCTTGAAAGGTACAACAATAATCTCCAAACAGAGAAACTGCTTCTGATTCAGGCACCCGTCATGCAGAGACGTATTATAAAGGCCATAAAATACCAAGCATACAAAAGGCACTTAGAGAGAGTACAAAGCCCTTGAGGTCTAACTTCCAACTAAAATTAGACAACTAGTGTGTGCTTTTGATAGGTACCCAAGTAATTTAAAAATAAAATCTGATTCATGGCTCAGAGGAACACACCATCTTGTCTAACTTCCCTTTGTTGTTTCAGATGCTGGGAACAAGAATACTTACCAACTTTCGAACATCTTCAGACCAAACCTCTCCTCTCTGTGTCTGTTCAGCATAAAGGGAGATTCCGAGGAGCTGACTGAACAAAGAGTTCAAACCTTCCATGCACGCCCCAAGAGAGAAAAATGGACAGTACAAGCCAGGATCAATGTTGTACCTAGGGAAATACAAGAATCCCAAACCAGTCAGTTAGTTGAGCTACATAAACTACAGTCTTCACCACCAAGTCATAGGATGTGACAAAATACACCAGATAAGCCTCAAAGCCCTTACTGAGCATGTTTGGCTTTATTTTTCAAATAGTGAAATTAAGTCACACACTAGTTACGGCACGGTGCTTCACAGTAACTCAATTTTTCTTATATTCAAATTTGGACACCAAATTCAGCAGATGTTGACTATGATTTTCAGAGATGTGGCGAACAGGTAGCAACACCATGGGTGGCCAGGCTGTGGCTTTTGATCCACAAGAGGCCAACGGCACTCAAGTGCCATTCCCATGCCAAGGCTGTGCCGTGTGACTGATCAGAAAATGGAGCTGGTTTGGCTGTGGTGTAAGCCAAATCCTCAGCTAGGGCAGGAAACCAACCAGTAAGCACTGCTGACTCTGCAGTCTTGTCCTTCTCTGGAGCAATAGAAACACCAAGGAGACACAATCACCTCCCACACATGAATCACACCTCAAGCTCTGGGGACTCTCTGAACCATGTAGACAGTATCTTACAGCTTTGAGCCACGTGAAGATTTTAGTATGTGATGTGGAGTTCAAACATGGCCAAGCTTCCTGAGCCTAACATCAAACAACTAAGTACGTCCAAGACATTGTAGCACAGAAGACACATGTGAGGAGGAAGACACCATGCATCTGTGTGCACACACATAAACTGAGAATGAAAAAAAAGCAATTATAAAAGTAGTTCAGAGATGTATGCAGCCTATACCTGGGCTCAAACTTCCTGAGACTCTGACCCTAAAAAGTAAACAAACTACAAGTGTAGCAAGCAAACAAATGCTTTGCAAACTTACACCTTCCACAAGCTGCTCAGGGCCACAAAACTCTCTGGAGACGACAGCAAAATCAGAACTGGAATCTGCGTGTAATTATGCGTGCACCCCAAATGGCAAAAATGTTCTTGCTCCCCCATTTCACATGCAAAGTCCAAGTGTTAAGTCATTTATACCATTTTCTGAGGTCTCAGAGTAAAGACTGTTTAGAGAATCACAGTCCCTCCCTTCTATCTTTATTCTTTCATGCTCTTGTGCTTTTGCTTCTTAATGAAATGGTAACTAGTCACCGAAATTTAAACACGCATCAGCTAGACTACAATAGCTGAACACCAAAGATGAGAACCAATGCTATTTTAAGGCCTATGATCAAAAGGCTTAGTTAGAGACCAGCTGTGAAAAAGTCAACTAGTCCCTATCCACTTACCTACCCTTCCTTCCTTCCCAATCCCACACACAGAAGAAAAGACCTAAAACCAAAATCCACTGGGCATACTGCATTTGCCAATATGCTGCTTACAACTGCAGCTGTAATTCACTACCCAGCTTCACTATACTGTGATGCACAGCAGGGTGCAGTTACTTCTCTAAGCCACAGCACTCGTTCTTGAATACGTCACTGTATTTTGTTTTATTTTTCTAGTATCCTTTGTATTACCTTTATCACTTACTCTAGCAGCATTTTGCAATTACCATAGCAACATCTGTCAAAAATACAGGTATGCTCAGTTACAGCATTTTGCTTATTTTCACACTACAAATGCAAGAAGCTAAAGCCGAAGTATTCCATTCTATTTTTTTATGATACTAGAACATAGAAAAAAAAAGGCAGTTTTTGCCTCCACCATACTGACACAACTTCTTCAAGATGCATGCAACACTTAAATTCACACTCTGCATGCTGCAATACACACATTTTCCTTCTTACTCAAAACAAGTCTTTACACCAAAAGAACAAAAATAAGCATGACAAATCACTTTAGATCAAGTTAGATAAAAAAACTGGAAGCAAGTCTCTAAAAGAAAGCAGAAGAGATGAGCTAATTTCCATGTAATAAGCCACAGAAATTTGGAGTACGAAGGACACTGCTTTACACCCAGAGCCCCCCAGAAGTACAGAATTGCAGTGTATTGTACAGTGTTGAATATCCTGAGATTTTTAAGTCAGTACTTCCTAAGAATTGCAGCTCCTTCAACAGTGGCACTTTTTGGAAAGCTGTAGTAGGTAAATCTCAGATGTCTCCACACTTTTATAGTATCACCCTGTGATCACCTATGCTCAGATTGTTACCGTGAAAACTTAAATCCACCACTAAGTGCCTCAGTCCTCCTGATTCTGCCCTGAAGCTTTCCCTGCATACAGACTACAGACCTGTTAAAATGATCCTTTATTAAAAGGAAAAATTAACACCTTTTAGCAGTGAGTCATAACAACCTCCGTAATAGTTTAGGACTGTTTTTTGTCACATCACTTTAAAATCTTATACCATCATCCTATATACTACTATGAATATTAAGCCGAGTTTCCCATTTGTAATTAAACAACTGCTTCTTTAACTAAGGACTGACCATAAATGAAAAGTTCACTATAAAAATACTGTCTCAATAGAAGTTTACTATAATGTGAAGCAGGATTTCTCCACATACACCCCTCCAAGCCAGGAAACATGATTATCCTTATTTTTAAAATTACAACATTTATTTCAAAATAAATTAAGGATGAAATAGTAGGTAATGATACTGTTTTTGTATAGCTAAAAAATTACATGAAAAAAAAAGACAAAGTTATACATCACTTTTAGTCCTAATTCAGCCTTGAGTTGAGTAGTAACCTAGAGCTAGATCTCCTCAGAGCCAATTCAGATGAGCAGCATTTATTAGTTCTGGCTCTGCCCGAATCCTGCTTGTCCCACACTGGTTTCTGCAGAGCCATTCAAATTTACCGTATCTTGGTTTAGGTTCCAGAAAGATTTATTAATCCAGGTGCAGCACAAAGCCCACCTACAACATTGTCTCAGAACCAGGGGAGTAATACAGACACGTTCAAGTGGTTTCTTATGGCGGTTGCATGAGGACTCTCTGCAGGGCTTTTTGCAGAGCTCAGTTCAATCAGCCCTGCCAAAGCTATGCTGACGATGTGCAAAGCCCATCTAGTACCTTCACATCCTCCTCCCCCCAGACACCCAGTATCATCCACGGTTTCCGTGCCATTTCCTCCCTGTCAACTGGGGGAAGAGAGCTGATTGTACGAGATATTTTGAGAAAGAACCCGTATGATACAATACTACAAACACACACTTCAGTAAATCAAAATTTAACTCCACCAACAGCTCACAGTCATAGCAAACCATCAGGATTTCACGGCTGCAGGAAATTAAAACATGTAACTCATGTACCAGTGAGTTCAGCTGCAGGAAAAGAGAATATGAAAATGGTAAGAAAGTCAAGAGCAGCACCCTTGAAAACACTTCATGAAATTAAGCCACATTTACACAGGAAGCAAGAAAAATCAAAAGAAGCGTGATATCAAGAGAGACCAGACTGCTCAAAATTTTCTGAAGAGCAGAAATTTTTTCTGACGGACCAGCTAATCCTGGAAACCATTTCCAAGCACATGAAAGACAAGAAAGTCATCAGGAGTAGTCAGCATGGATTCACCAAGGGCAAGTCATGCTTGATGTCCTGGTTTCAGCTGGGATACATTTAATTTTCTTCCCGGTAGCTGGTACAGTGCTGTGTTTTGGATTTAGGATGAGAATAACGTTGATAACACATTGATGTTTTAGTTGTTGCTAAGCAGTGCTTACGCTAGTCAAGGACTTTTCAGCTTCTCATGCCCTGCGAGCGAGAAGCTGGGAGGGGGCACAGCCAGGAGAGTTGACCCAAACTGGCCAAAGAGATATTCCATACCATATGATGTCATGCTCAGTACATAAACTGGGGGGACTTGGCCAGGGGGCAGTGACTGCTGCTCAGGAACTAGCTGGGCATCAGTTGGCAAGCAGTGAGCAATTGCATTGTGCATCACTTGCTTTGTATATTCTTCTTATTATTATTATTACTATTACTATTAGCATTAGTATTTTATTTCAATTATTAAACTGTTTTTATCTCAACCCACGAGTTTTCTCACTTTTACTCTT
>NW_008794446.1:9006318-9012026 GCF_000699145.1 Aptenodytes forsteri | reverse complement strand
AAGGTGAATGGCATCCTGGGCTGCATTAGGCAAAGTATTGGCAGCAGGCTGAGGGAGGTGATCCTTCCCTGGTGAGGCCACACCTGGAGTGCTGTGTCCAGTGCTGGGCTCCTCAGCACAAGAGAGACATGGACATACTGGAGAGAATCCAACAAAGGCCCACTAAGATGACGGACTGAAGCATCTCTTCTATCAGGAAGGGCTGAGAGAGCTGGGACTGTTCAGCCTAGAGAAGAGAAGGCTCAGGGGGATCTTATTAATGAGTATCAATACCTGAAGGGAGGGTGCAAAGAAGACAGAGCCAGGCTCTTGTCAGTGGTGCCCAGTGACAGGACCAGAGGCAATGGGCACAGACTGAAACACAGGAGGTTTCCTCGGAACATCAGGAAACACTTTTTCCCTGTGAGGGTGACCAAGCACTGGCACAGGTTGCCCAAAGAGGTTGTGGAGTCTTCATCCTAGGAGATACTCAAAAGCCGCCTGGACATGGTCCTGGGCAACTGGCTCTAGGTAGCCCTGCTTGAGCAGGGGGGTTGGACCAGATGACCTCCAGAGCTCCCTTCCAACCTCAACTATTCTGTGATTCTGCGAAGATGTCATATGGAGCCTAGGACTAAGACCACACAGCTGTAGTATGAGATAGATTCCAGCTTTATCAGAGGAGGACAACGTTTCATACTAACTGCAGAAGATTACCACGCTCAGTTGAAATACTGGATTAACGTGTTTGCTGGGGGGCAGAGGGGAAGAACTCTGAAACTACTTTATGTTTTGTTTCTGTCAAAAATGCAGATACATACTAGCAGGAGAAAGCAGTGATATTTCTTCATGGATAGAAGAGCTGAAATTAATATATTACGGGGAGAAGATAAGTGCCTACTTCTTCCTCATTCTCAGCACTCCTTGAACATGTGCATTGTCCCCATGAACTTACCCAATGATGAAGAGGATGGGGAGAAGGCTTTCTGATAGGTATTTTGTAATACACTGTCACTAATGAGGGGGGGGGGGGATCAGTCTGTAATAGTTTTGTGTTTTGGAAAAGCACGATACTTATCCACCCACACATGAAAATAGCAGTAACAGACTATACTGGCTTAGGGCAGACTCCCCAGGGGAACTAGTCCCCTACCCTGGCTAACGTTTGAAGATGTCACAATCTTGACATTTTGAGTACAATGAGGTCCTGATTAAACAACCACTTCGATAATAACTACACAAAGTTAATGTCAGTCACTTCTGGTAGAACATTGTCAGGATCAAACCTCTCCCACATTTAATGAAAGTTGTGTGCTGATATTCCTCTTGCTAATGGAAAATTGCAAAAAAGTTTTGAAAAACAACATTTTTTTTGTCCAGAACACAAAAAAAAATATGTTTCTAGTTCTGATCTCACTTATTTCTCCATTTCTGCCTTGCCTACTACACCAGTGTACAAACAAAGATCAAAGACAAAGATTCTGAAAAATCCTCAAATAGCACTAGTGCCTTACAACACAAGACTGGTATTTAAATTACTTTTGGACAATCCTGACAGCAGTCAGTGGTGATTATTATACCTTAAGTTATCTGGCATCCATTGTTTGTTTGTTTGTTTGCTTGCCACTGCAATGTCATAGGAGTTACGAAGAAAGTGGTTAAAATATGACAATATAAAGCAATTTTCACAATCACATGATAATAATCAATAACACACTTCAAAATTAGTATCAGATACTGAAAAAAAGCTACTGCTCCAGGAAGTGGATAGTACATCTCCAAAAATCTTTCTCTAATACCAGTCTATACCCACTAAGCAGTAATCATTCCAGACACCAAAACACAGATTTAATTCACAAGTTTTGCATTTGGTCTTACCTCATACATGAACTCTCTTTTCACAAATCAAGTAAGACCAACTATCACTGAAGAAAGCCTAACCCCAAACTTGCACTGATTCCAGGAAAACTTTCTCTTTGGGCTTATTTAGGAATAGAAATCAGCCAAAACCTCAGCTATCTGAAGCTGATGTCCTACAACCAAAAACTCAGTTCCTGGAATTATTATTAATAGATGATCTTGCCTTTCAGTGCCAAGAGCAAGCATATGACTGACTCTTTTCTGAGCCCCCACCTTCAGGATTTAATGCTACTCACTGCAGAATGAAAGGTGTAACACTAGATAAGATTAGAGGACAATGGGGAAAAGGGAAGAAATTAATTTAAAAGACTTGAATCTTTCCCAAAAAAAGAATACTCAATGAGCAGAACAGGAAATCCTACAATCTCTACTAGGTCTGTAAAACTGAAGTCTGGCTGGAGGGTGTGGGTGGAAAAGTATTTGAAAGAGTTTACAGACAAACTACATGCTCCCTTATTGCAGATTCTTGCTTGATTCCAGGCACTCAAGCAGTAGCAGCCATTAGCAACTTCATTGTTTCCAGATGACAGGAAAAAAGCATCTGTTTGCTAGCAAATGATTACCCAACCTCAGTTATTCACAGCTTCATCACCTTAGTGAAGCTGCAAGAACACAATATTTCCCAGGCACAGTATTTCAGTGTTCAAATTCACGCTAATCTAAAACACCATAGCACAACTTCTTGGCAGCAATGAGGACTGCGATTGTGACAGCAAAACAATCTTCTCTTCCCTCAGCCCTTTGAATGAAATTTCTAATGCTGTTCAAGGGTCTTGGGTTGTATCTTCAAAACGCTCTCTGACCCAGGCCAGATTATCTAAAAGACCACATAAAACTCCAAGATGAAGACTTCTATCAATACGCTCCTTTAGCATCTTAAACTGCCCTGTAACAAAGATAGAACTTGTCTGTGTTAGGATGCAGAGCCTTTTTGAGGGCTGATCCAAGACTGTAAAATGAATTTCTTCTGAAGCTAAAGGGAAAACTCAAAGTTCACCATCTTCTATCCCAGGTGTATGGTGTTTCTTTGATGACTTTTTTCAAATGTGAAACCAAGTGTATTTGAAAATGCACACAAAAGCCTCCTAACAAAACCCTACCAAAACAAGGCATTCCACTGCACTTCTCTATTGATAGAATGAAAGGACAAAAACGTTAATGAATTAACTGATAGTGACCAACTCTATATAAAAAGGAGCAGTTTCCAAAGTACTACAGCTTAGCCTGCCCCTGAACTGCTCACTGGTCAGAGCAAAGCAATCTTCATAATCTCCATGTTAATAACTATTGATGACCCTACTGTGCATATAATTATTTTTATTATACTACATGTTAAAGTAGCAGCCATTCTAAGAATCACTTTATGCATGATTTTCAAGCTGTTATCAACTGTGGGCTTGGATAGCTTTGTTCCTTCTATTTAAAACAAATAGTAAAAATTTAAAATAAAACTGCAAGAAGCAGCTGCTTTAATATGAGCACACTCTTTCTGGTCACTCTTTGGCAAGCTGCCTCTACATTTATTCAGCCAAGTTACAATTTTTATCTCCAACAGGAAATGCATTCAAGTATTTTTGGGAAAAGAAATCAGAAAGGAAGTTATTATGACCCATACTGAACTACGCTAACAGGCATTCTGCTACCAGTAAAATTTCTGCTAAGGGTTACTGCTACTAGCAAGAAAGGTTAATGTTCTGGAGACAGACAGCTAAAATCTGCACTGGAAACCAACTGGAGCTCCATTTGGCGACAAAAACTGCAGAGAAGTGCCTGAAGACACGTTTTCTTGTATGCTGTAATTTGCAGCTTGCTTGCTGCACCAGCTGAGCAGACAGACAGAATTCAATGGGAAGGATGCATGTGGCATACTAACGTAACTAGCAGAACATTGTACTGCTGTCTGCAAAGCTGGCAAATACATGGAAACATGGTTACAGCACTTCCTAAGGAAGAAAAAGGATTCAGGTCAGCTAAGCAAGCCAGGGCAAGAATCAAACATCTTGTCTGGATACCCTTTCACTTAAAATGTGAGTTCTGGGCCCCAACAAGGTGATTCAGAGTGCTTCAGATAAGCACCTACGATGCCTATGTCACCAGAAGAAAACAGACACAAATATAATGCCACTCTCAGGTACCAACTAGAGCTAACTAGCAGAAGTCTTGAGCTCAGCTATGAGCTCTTGCTCCTCTCTGGAACTTAGGCTTCCCTGACTGGACTGCATGTTGTATACCTGAATCCCAAGGGGATGAACAGCACAGCCTTTTCTATGGGAAGATGCCTTTGAAAATGCAGGCAAAGGAGATGGAAGAATGGTGGTCTGATGAATCACAACAGAACTTTGCAGAGAACTACATACTCCAGTCAAAAAGATTTGTTACCATAGAACCTTTCTTCCAGGGTATCTGAGGTCAAAAAAAAATGTATGGATTGATTTTGATACTTGCAGTGCTACAAAAAGTTTTCCCAACTACCCTTGAACTTGAGCATGCAAATTTTCTTAAGCCCTTATGTGAACCTTAAAGGATCTGAATGCACTTCTGGAAGAGCAGGAAAAGGAAATACCAAAATTTCTATCCATTACAGACATACACACCAGAAAACACAATTATTAATCTAAAAGATGACTTCCTGAAATCAAGAAGGCATTTTTACATGACTAGATATTAAAAAAAAAATTGCTTTTAATTTAGATGTAGGAAATATCATATTACATTTAGGTAAAAAAATAAAGGACACCAGTATATAAATCTCATGTTAAACAAAACAGCAAACAGCATCAACAAATATATACATGAACTCGTGGAAAAGAGAAAAGACCCCACTTTCAACTTAAAAAAAAAAAAAAAAATCAAGAATTAAAAGTAGCCCCTTTTATTGTAATAACAAACCTTAAATAATTTTGTTGTTCCTGTAGAATTGCATAACTCATATGCTTAAATGTCCAAAACTGTGAAAGACTGAGAAGCACAAAAATGAACAAAAGAAGTTTGTTCTGCTTTCATTTTGTCTTGAAATGTATTCCAGTAACTTAATTCACTCTGAACATCTGATTTCAAATGCCAAAGCATTTGTGTTTATAACAAAGCCCAGGATAGAACGGAAATTTTCTTATGTACTTTATGTCAGAATGTGAGCTCAGAAACTTTACAAAGAGAAATCTCAGTACCCTCCTAAAGAAAGTAGAAATATCAAAGAAAACAGTAGTTTCTTTGATGTAAATTCCTGCTTTATATTAAAGAATAAACTATGTTAAAAAATCCAGACACCTTACTTTTACAGTATGCAGCCCAGCACTATTTTTAAAAGAAGTAATGTAGCCAAACCAATTTAAAAGCCAATTTTAAAAAGAAGTTAACTGACACAATGAGGTTTGGTTATTCTTCAAGAACAGCAGGCTTCAAACAAAAAGGCTGTGTCCCTGTAAAGAACAAAGATGTAGTATGTGATTATAAATAATTATTTCTAAGCTTGTATGACTTCACTGAGTCTAAATAAAATGCAGACTTCTAAAATCACTTTCATTTAAGCTGTATATTTGGAAGGAAACTAAGACTGTTTCGTGTAGCATGACTTTCATCTATTCTATGAAGAATGTTTTTTATAAACTTGGACATTAGGGATATTTGAGTAGGATCACTATTCTTCAGAACATGAGCATTCAGACTCTTAACAATTGCAAATCAGCTGCTTGGCAAGAATTCTTATTGGTGGCTAGTAAATGTAGTTCCTTGTATTTCCTTGCCTTTTTTTTTTTTTTTTGAGAAAAATTATTATCCTGTTGACATCCACGAAAATACAGAACATTAAG
>NW_008794446.1:8983175-9005420 GCF_000699145.1 Aptenodytes forsteri | reverse complement strand
AATAATAATAATAATAGAAAGCCTTTGTACTCTCATCAACCATAAAATAGCACCTGTATCTCACATTCCGTTTTTCTTTCTGTTCAGTGTACTTCATAGAATATTTTGGAGGAGGTCAGGGTGTAATTCGGATTATTGGTTTGGTACCGACACTGTATGCAACTTTTAGATTTGACTTTGTTTTCAAATCAACAGTAATTTCTTTGTCCTTCCACAATGTTTTGAATAAAGAAATAATTCTTGAAACTTCAATTCTGCTTCACAGCAACCCTTTCAAGGACTTCCAGGTTTTCCTCCAAAAAGCTTAGTCCACTAGCTTAGTGACTGGTAAGTTAAATGCACTTTTTGCACCTTCATTAGTTGATTTAATAGAAGGCATGCTTTCCCGTGCTTATAAACAGATAGTTATAGAAAGTTTTCCTTCTCTATGAGCACTTTGGTTGAAAGATTTCCTGGTTCTTTTAAAATTTGCATTATTTTTCCACTTCAGCTTTCAATTTGAACAGAGTGACAGTTTTCTCACATATTCCACAAAGGGTCTGGGCTATTTTTCCACACGGTGTTCCCAACAGAGAACACTCTTTCGTTAAACTAAAAATAATTTAACAAAAAGCAGCCATAAACAAGTTTGTTTACAAGTAACTTGCAAACCTCAACATTAGTTGCAGCTTTTAGCAACTTGAGAAACACCCAGTCATGTTTAGGTACCTTGGTATTGAACCTACCCCTCCAAAAAACGAAAAATGCTGCCCACTCTCCCTTGAAGCCAGCAGCCTATATACAGTCCCAAAAAGAAAGGAGATGAGTTATTCCTAATTTCTGCTCAGCTGGTCACCCTAAGATCCAAAATGCCTGCAGTTGCTATGGTGGCTTCTCTTTTCTACACAGCAGGACACTGGATTATTTTGGCATTGATTTGTTCATCCCCAAGGCCAGTCTTACTTATTTCTGCAGTCCCAAAGAGACGGACCAGCACAGAGTGCAATATCCTGCAAGCATATCCCAGTTGCAAGTTGAATAAAATCTGTGACATTTTGGCAAAAATCCCAACAGTGAATTACAGCCAGCGAAGTCAGCCCAGCCTGGTAAGCACCAAAGGTTAGGGAAACAAGAGTCAACACCAAATACACTAAGCTCACCATTGACAGTTCTCAAGAATAGTTCTGTGCCTCCATCAGAAGTGGCTTAAGCACAGTCAATCCCACCTTCAAGGCAAACAGTTGACCTCAGAGTTGCTGGGGTTTTTTTATGACGCGGAAGAAGTCAGCAAGGCTACTACATCTTTGCAAGATCAGGGCCTTGAGAATTATTTATAAATGCAGCTGCACTTACTGAGAAGTAATGGGATTTAATTAATACTGTGGTACTTGCCTGCACTAAAACGCAACAGTATTATTTTTATAATATACATATTAGACATCTTCTTACTTGTTAGAGGCTGAAGCATGTTCTAGCATTCACTCCTTTATTACCCTTAGCCTGCCAAAATTCTTGAGGTTCTCCTAATTACTCTATCTTCTTTTAAGATACTACTACCATGAATTTCAGACTTTTGTCTCCAGTTTCTCTTAAATGTACATTTATACTGACATATATTTTCTCTGCCACTTAAACTATAGCTACAAAAACATTACACTGTCATAAGTGTGGGTCTAAAGCCAGAGAGGCTACTTAACATGATTTAAAAAAAAAAAAAAAAAAAAGTAGTAAACTATTCTGTTACCATCAATGGGAGACTTACACTTTTGAAGTAGGATCAAGTTTCCAGGGAAAAGACTTGGTGAAAGCTGACAGAAACAAAATTATTGTGGCTAAGTTTACAGAAAGAAAAACGTACTCTGTGAATTAAGTCTGGAGCTCCTCCTGCTGCTCAACTTACAAAACAGCAGAAATGGTCAGTAAACTGTAGAAGCAAAGAGTAAAAATAAAGGCAACCTGATACGACAGCAAATATCATTAAAATTCAATAGTCCAAACGCAGGTGAATATCCTACATTCTTCAGAAGTAAATATCCAGCTCTTAAAACTAATTATGAGGAATCTAACAAAGGATTTGTTTCTTTAATCCTGTTCTAATATAGAATAAACATATATTTAGAATATAAAACATATAAATACATTTAAAATATCAACATACAGATATAAAACAGACACATTAAAAATATGTCATAAGTTTCAGTGTCATTCAAGACAAATTGATGTAGCTGGTCAAAATCTAGAGAACTAAAGAGGAAGTAAAAGATCACATCAGGATCACATTGTCTAATGTTTGCTCACATTTCTGTTTGCAAATATGGTTGTATAAACCAAAATAGTTAACAGTAAACCTTCTTCAGCAGACACAGACACTACCCCTTATAATATTTCTTGCACCCCGTAGTGGTGCATCTGCAACATAATAGAACGTTGCTAAGTTACTTAATCAAGAACTAAACCGCTGTAGTCTGTTCCTTTATACCTAGGTTTGTAAAGATAATCTGCATCTTATGTACCTGACAGTATCTGGGAAACTATGGTTCTGTACATCAGCTGGAGCCACAGTGACAATAGTAGTCCAAAAGAAATATCCAAAAGCATAGATTTGCTTCCCTTTCAACAAAAACATTTTACTAAGTAGAAAAAAAAAGAAATTCCTAACAGTACAGAAATCCACCAAACTACTACTGAGTCCCAAAACACGACAGACAAAAATGTAAGCCATGCTCTGCGCACAGCACTATTACAAATATGACCATGGCATTTCTGTAAAAGACAAAGCTAAAAGTAAATTTCTTCCAAAAAAAAGAAACCTTTGAGGAACAAAATAATTAATCTACTAAACAAAGAATACTAAGAATGGGAGAAATGCATGACAGGTAAATATATCGTGTTTGAAAACATGTTTTGTCATTCCATGATGCAAAATCGCAAAATAAAATAGGATACAATAAGTAAAAATTAAGTAAGTTATTTATCTTATAAATAAATAAAATTAAACACGATACAATAAAAAAGCCCAAACAAACAGAAAGTATAAATTATCTTCCCAGGAGGGGGGAAAAAATAACAAACCAAGGAAAACAACATCACTTTTCCTTAGAGACATAATTTAATACTAGAAGATAATTGGCTCAGTTAGAAAGAGAGTAACAACAAATAGCCAAAAGTCTAACTCCTGCCAGTATGAAGCTTTGTGACAGATATGGTTCTCATCTTCCAGTTACAAAAGTGTTGAACTGAACATACCATAGCATCCAAGGGGCATTCAAGAAAGGATGTGGTCAAACAGAGGTAAGTACAAATACAACCTAAAGGGTAGTGGATTCACATTTACATAGATACTAAGTGGCAAACAGAACATGTTTAGGGCACAGACATGACAAGGTATATTCCTGTCCTCTGGGTGTTGTATGAATACTCTCTTGACTCCTGCCTGGTTTCAGTCATAAAGCACGGCCACTGATACTATGCAGTGGAGAAGTGAGTTTTACTTTTCGGGGCTGATTACACAGTATCCAGTACCCTGTTAAATACCTACCATACGGGCAGAATGAATGTAAAGCATTGTTAAGTCACTGCCAGATCAAAAACTTTTCCCCAAAGATAGACCACTATACAGAAAACAGGACAGTGAAAGACCTAAGCCCTTGTTTTTTAGCGAAACACTGCTGCACACAACGGAGAGGAAAACTACTTTTCCTTCCCTGTCTTGTAGATGCTTATATACCTGCCAGAAAAAAACTATTCCTGCCCAACCTGGAGGGAGAAAAAGGTTGGGCCCCAATCCTACATTGTAATCAGGGAGGCCCTACATAGGTTCAGGAGATTCTTCACACTGACCCAGCTGCCAGACTTCCTGTCTGAATAAATAAAAAATAGCAAAGATACAGTGCCAATGTCTTGGTCTGTTTTACCTGCAGCTCTCCTTTCATAAGGCTGCCATGCAATTCTTAAAGTAAAGTAACTTTATTGGGTCTTTTACAAAGCCCCACAAGGAAAGGAAATATTTTTCTTCCTAATGCCAAAATGAGCAGAATAATCTATTTGTGATCATCAGCAACTCAATTACAATATGGTTAGCTTCATGAGATGATCTAAGAAGGACAGTAAGACAGTATCAGAAAGAAGGACAATAACACAGTATCAGAAGACACTCCTCCAGGAGAAAGAAACAAACACAGAGCCTTCTACACCTAACGCTCTAACCCTTATGGGACACACTAATTCTGAAAACAGGAAAAGCAGACACTATAGGAAATGTAGAAAATAAATAGGATACATAGACAATAAATTTCATCAACATTTGACAGTAATGTTAAGCACTATGTATCAGAATGTAATTCTTGCTGTTTTGAAGACACTATACAGGCCAGGTAAAGGAGATCTGTAAGCTACAAGAGAGTATCTTGAACAAGTACGACAGTGCTCTTCTGCAGACTGCTACTGACCACTGCTAAGGTGGGATTTGGAGCCAGATGGACCTTGACTCTCCTCCAGTATAACCACTACTTCGTTCCCACTTCTACAGAAGCGTGTCTGCTACATGTCCAGTTTAAAACAAAAGCAGCCACTCCCAGGCCGTGCCACAAACAAGCAATCCACGCATACGCTGTGGAGTGCTGCATGCTCCGGCATCAGCTGCCAGGAGCAGACCCAGCAGCTGGACATCCCTCTCCCTCCCCTGCACAGCAAGCTCTGCGCGCCCAGGACACGAACGTTGCTGCACATATATAGCTCAGTTCCCATCTGAGCATGCAGCAGCCTAAGACAAGGCCAATAATAGAGCTGCTGCTCATAAAACTGCTGCCTCTGTAACAAAGTACAAGAAAGCAGCAGAATAGCCAGGCCAACTGCTGGCAATCCTTCCATGCCACGTCTATACTACCATAGCTTTCTGATCCAGAGTAAACTACTACTTTAATCAGATACATCCAGTCTAAGTTTGTTTAAAAAACAAAAAACTACAAATCTGCAGTGAAGGAAGATTTTTCCTTCCCCTCTTGTGAGAGAAGCACAACTTGGAATTATCTTTTCCAACACAAACCTAAAAGGTCACCGCTGCTGACCTAATAAAGGCAACATGTAGGGCTCACATCTTTCAGAGCTGGCATCTCATTACGTGCAAAGGTCTTGTGCACTATTTAAGTCTGTGTAGAGGATTTATTTCCCAGTCTTTGCAGGAGAGATGAGAATGAATTCTATCCGTAAAAAGTGAAGATCTATTCAAGAAGTTGCTATTTCAAGTCTGTAGAAGGGGATGATAGGTGCACGTTCAGTAAGAAGTACAATATAGTTAAAATATGAAGAGGAATTAGATTGTATTCAGTGGTCAAAATTTATTTTTAAACATTACTGCAACTCAGCAAAGAGCTAAAAGCAAAACAAGAATAAGGATTTTCTAGCTGTTCTGAAACCGTTTCATCCTCTTGTATCTTCAAAGAGGGCCAATACTTCCCCATAAAACAACAGAGGAGCCAAAAATTTCTACAGGCATTCCAGCAGTAACTAAGAAATGTTACAATGTTACAAACAACTGCCCCACTCTTATTTTTTCGTATGGAAGTACATCTTCAAAGAAAGAAATCCTGTTTACATTGAAGACTTTCTTCATCCTTATTGCAAGGAATGAAATAAAGACACTCATTTACATTACAATCATGAACATAAGGAGCTTACCTCTCAGCACGAAGAACGCCACTGTAGTAAGGGTGATCCCATGGCATCAGCTTCTGAAAGAGAATTCCAGCTTATAATTACAATAGTGGACAACAAGTGAACCCAAAGTAAAAGTTTTGTTTCCTTTGAATATTTTTGCAGTCACAGAACTTTAAAACACAATGGGAAACATTCAGTGCTAAAAACATCATCAGAAATAGCATCATGTATTATAACTTGAAACCTTTTTTTTAACATTTGCTTGAAGATGGTTCTTCTTATTCAAATATATAATGGGACTTCATAGCAGATTCCAAGAAATACACTCAATTCAAATAAAAAGATAAAGCTAGTTATGTACAGAATTAGGATACATACAATACAGTGTGCAAACTGGACATGCATCTAACCTAAAGTACAGCCTTTATTTTTCAAATGAGTCTATTAATTCATTCAAAACAAAGTAATATTCACGTTCACCACTTTGTTTTGGTTATCTCAATATCATTTTGTATAAACCAACAGCTATCTTGCACTCAATGCTTGGTTTTAATACAAATAGCAGCTAAGCAGTCAAAAAGCATTTGAAGCCAGAAGACAGAAAGTTTTTCTTTCTAACTATACTATGTGTTGTACACTAGTACATTAACTAAAATAGTTAATCTTTCTTGTAGAACAAGGTTAGCTTATACTATATTTTTAAAAAGAAACAAAACGGAAAACGACACGAAAATTTAACCTACTGAATTCTGGGGGTTGAGCTTCATTTTCATCTTTGTCATCATTTCAAAATCTTTTTGAGTTCTGAAAAATATTTTTATGATGAAAGTGTTAATGAAAGATTTTTGAGCAATGGACTACAGTACACCATAATACTCTGTCCTAAGAAAATGCCTATCATCAGAGATTGCTAGTACTCTATAAAATTGCAGGCCCACATACTATGGTAAAAGAACTTTTCCATTATGCTTCTGTCATTCAGGTACCTTCAAATCAAGTCCCTCTTACTCTGGTTGTACACCTCCAAAGCATTTTCTTTCTTACAATACATCCCATTTATACACAGTGATGAAACTGTTTTGTACCATGTGAAACTAAGGGAGGCGAGGACAAACAGGGAAATTTGCCTATAGATGTAAAATATATGGAGTTGTGCGTATGGGGAGAAGACCAGGAGAGGTGTTCTTCAACACTTAAACTTGGCCTTCTTGTTTGCTGTTGCCTGCATTTCTTGGCACATCACTTGTTGCATTCAGTCCTGGGTGTTCTCTGATCACAGACACAGAATTTATTCTAAGCTGATAGCTCCCCTCAAAACCTTGAGAAAGTCTTGCTTTTTGTTTCATCAGAGCATGTAATAAGCAGCACTGAGTAACTCATTAGTGCACAAGTCCCTCTCTTCTTGAAATAAACAGTATGGTTAGAAAAACAACTTAGTGAAAAAGACATACCTTTTAGACAACTGGTCGGAAAGCTTCTCCAGAAACTGTCTTACTGTCTCTAGAAGTAAAATGGGGGAAAAAAAAAGTTAAGAAAGTGATTTCTTCCCTTAAAAGATATTAAGTTTACATCAAAGCATTCCAAACAAAACAAGCTCCCTTAGAACAACAAAGTTCTTTTTAGAACAACAAACTATTCCGTTGACCACTGTGCCATCATGTCAAGAGAATTTAGTACCACGTTCACTTTGTTACATGCTGGGATAATGGCAACTTCATAATCTAAGGAGTGAGCATTCATTCTGAACAAAAACACTGGTTCCTGCTCAGTGAGTATTGCCATTTACAGAATGAGTATTGCATACAGAAAAATGTAACTGCAATAAGATATTTCACTGGAAGAAGTATGTGTAAACTTGGCAAAAGAAACTAACAACTTTTGACCTCATACCTAACACAGTGCATTTGATTTCTCAGCATGTCCTTCCACACATGCCTTATACCTGGATTTTTGGCCATTGTTCCCTGAAGAGCCCTGTGGGCAAAGGTGTCATACCCAACCAACTGTGCCAGACTGTTTCGGCTAGCAAGCAATTCTTCTAAATGGCTCAACTGCTCAGCATTTGGGTAGAGAAAAATCTTGTAAGCAGCTTCTCGTACCTAATACAAAAAAAATAAAAGGTCATATTACTACAGTGCAATTTTAAGGGAAACAAGTTATAGCTGTATTTCACTGATATTGCTGGGAAAAGGCCTAAAGCCTTTTAACAATAGTAATTACAACTGCCTGATAATTATGACTCTCTTATCCATTAAAGATGGAATGAGGAAATGCAATGAGACAACCTAACAGATCAAGACTGCCAAAAAGGGTCCTGTTCTCTACTCCTGTCAACAGTCCCCTCTCTGCTCATTGCCTCCCTCCTTCTGCCAACATCTATGCTTCTCAGACCACTCTGTGGGCTGTCTTAACTCACTAAAACTTCTGAAAATAAACCCAAAAGAAAGTCAAATTGTTCTCTGCACATCAGTTAAGCTGGCTTATGGAAGGATCTGATAAGAACCAGAGACAAGGTCAGGGGAGTGAAAAAAGTGGAAGAGAAAAGCCTTATTTCTTTTGAAGTAGTAAGCTATTAGTCTGCCCCATCTGCCCACGGAAATCAGTCCTTCTCCTATTTCTGGTTTGTTTGGGTTTCTTTGTAACTCTCAAAAAAAAAAAAACCACCTCAAGCCTCAGAAAATTTGGTAAAATGCTTTTTATGTTTCACAAACCAATTGAAGATAATCTTTATTTGGTACATATGGAATAGGCTTAAGAAATCCAGCAACAACTTATGCTTGTCTTCATTTGAAGTGAGCTTCTCTCTTGGATAATATATTCAACAAGAATGCAGGTCCTGGGTTTATAAAAAATATGACTGTAATAATTCACAAGCATTTCATACCTGTTCTGTTCCACCATGATTTCATTTTTTAAAAAAAACAGATAAAGTAAAATGATTCCCCTTCCTTGAACACAGTTCAGCAGTGTGTCTTTGCAGCAAAGGCCAACAGTATACTGAGCTCTATTAGAAAGAGTACAGCCATCTGGTCCATGGATGTGATTGCTTCCCTCTGCTTGGTACTGTCCAGACTACATTTGGAGTACCATGTCCAGATTTGGGTTCCGTAGGACAAGAAAGACACTGACATACTGGAGTGGGTCCAGCGTAGGGCCACCAAGATGTCTGGGAGCTGGAGCACATGACACAGAATGGAGGCTGAGAAAGCTGGGTTTGTCCAGCCTAAAGAAGAAAAAGCTCAAAGGAGATCTTAATCTTTATCTGCTTAGCAGTAGGGCGTAGAGAACATGCACCCAGACCGTTCTTGGAAGTGCAGAGCAAGAAGAGGAGATGTAATGGACACAAGCTGGAAGATGAAAAATTCCAATTTGGTATCAGGGAAAAAAAGAGTGAGGGTGGTCAAACAGGCTGCCCAGAGAAGTAATGGTATCTCCATCCTTGCAAAGTGTTCAAAACTCAGCTCTCACTGAGAAACCTGATCTACTTGATCCTGCTCTGAACAGGATCAGACTCAAACTGACAAGCTCCAGAGGTCCCTTCCAACCTAAATTTTATGATTTCCCAAGAGCCTCTCCAAAGATCTAACTCAGAGAACTGCATTCTTTAATTGATGTATTACTCATAGCTTCAGTAGCAATTCTACAGATCACACTATTTTCAGGACAAGAGTTTATAGATGACATGCAGTGAGTATTATTCCTTTATTTACATCCTATCAGTGCCATAATTTAATTCATTTTTAATTTCTTACAGAAAATAAACATTACAACTTGAGTTCTACCACAGCAAGCTTTTCTCTTTTTCATGACAAACAAGATTTCAGTCACCTCGATTACTTAACTATACAGTAAGTGAAAACAGAACACTTGAGTGTTGTAATACATACCTGATCCTAGAGTCATATCTAAAAGACTAAGGAACCACTGTCACATTTCAAAGAGTCTAAATTAATTTTCAATTTATAAACAAAAGCGAAATGAATTCTTTTTAGAAAAGCATCATTAGCAATAACTAAAATAAGATCATTCAGCATAATTCAGGTTGGATGGGATGAGGTCTCTAATCCAACCTCCTGCACAAAGCAGGGTCAGCTATGAGGTAAGAACAAGTTGCACAAAGCTTTTTCCAGTCAGGTCCTGAAACCCTGCACAGATGGGAGAGATAGCATGACCTCTCTGTTTCACTGCTTGGGTTATCATCATCAGGAAAAACTTCTCCAGTCGGCATTTCTCACTTCAACTTGTGCCTGTTGCCACTTGTCCTCCTGTCATGCACCTCTCTGAAGAGCCTGGCTCTATCTTCTCCATGATATCCTTGTATGTACTGGCAGGTTGCTGTCAGGGTCCCCCCAAAGCCACCTCTCCTACAGGGTGGACAAGCTCAGATCCCTCAGCCTCTCCTCACAGTGCAAGCAATCCAGTTCCTGGTCATCTTGGTGGCCTCCATTGAAGTCACTCCTAAAGAGTGATGAGTAAAGGGCTATAATCTCTTCCCTCAGTCTCTGGCTCCCCCTGTTCATGCCCTTCAGGACCGTCTCCCACGGGACTCTCTCAACCAACGTCCTGAACAGGCCAAAGTCCGCCCTCCGGAAGTCCATGGTTGTGGTTTTGCTGCCCCCCCTCCTTACTTCACCAAGAAGCGAGAATTCTATCATTTCATGGTCACTAAGCCCAAGACGGCCTCCGACCACCACATCTCCCACCAGTCCTTACATGCAGTCCAGGATGCTGTTGGCCTTTTTTGTTGCCAGGGTCAGTGCTGGTTGTTCTTCTCTTTGAACCCTTTCACTAAGCACAGTGGGCTGGGAGAACTCATTGGTGAACACTGAGGCACAGAAAGCGATCAGCACCTCAGTCTTATCTGTGTCTTCTGCCACTAAGTCACCCACCTTACTCAGCACCGAGCCCACCTTTTCCTTGTCTGGCCTTTTAGCACTAATGCCGCAGTAGCTGCTTTTCTTGTTGCCTTTAATGTCCCTTGCAAGTCTCAACTGCAGTTGAGCTTTGACCTTCCTGACATCATGCCTACACGTACAGGCAATATTTCTAAATTCCTCCCTTGTATCTTGGACCTGCTTCCACCTCCTGTCTGCTACCTTTAGGAGATGAAGCTTTGTCATGAGTTCCCTGCTTGCCAAGCCTGGTTCCTGACACATCTGTTTGGCTTTCTAAGGATCAGGATGTGCTGATACCGAGTATCTTAATATCCTTGTGTGCTTGGAGGATGCTACCTTTAAAGAACTGCCAGCTTTCTTGAGCTCCTTTACCATTCAGAGCTGCATCCCATGGGATCCCACCTCTCAGTTTACTGAATAAGCTGAAGTCTGCTCGCCTGAAATCCAGGGTCTGTATTCTGGCCCTCTTTTTCCTCAATCCATTCAGAATCTTCACCTCCATTATTTCACAGCTGCTAAAGCCAAGGCTGCCATTGATTATTAAGTTCTAAAACAGTTCTTGTTAGTCATAACATCATCATCATAAACCATATGCATATGCCTCAATAACAAGTAAAATAACTGATACCCACTTTTGTTATAGAGTATGCCAAAGCAAACTCAGGGAATACACACCAGATCATCGGGACAATCAGCATGCAGACCAGCAACTTGTAAGTAATTGCCTTCAGCTGTAAAATTATACCGAATATGCTCTGGCAAAACATGTTTGTCAATCTTGTTGGGAAGGTGAGTTCCTGTCAGAAATTCATTACATAAATCCAATATTCTGACGTTGAGGTTGACTGCCTTTTTACGCTGTAAGAAAAATACAGGACAAAATACATAATATCTTCAGACATAATACAAGCAGAACTCAGAGTTTCTAAAACCTTAAAGGACTTTTCCAGAAATGAAGCAGAAAATACAACATTTAAGGTTAGACCTATAGCATCAACAAAATCCTACTGTAGGGCTGAAGTCAACAAGATCAGATGCTCATACAGATCTATAATTTCATATAGGATTGAAATTTGAAAGAAAATGCCTACGTTTCTGTAGTAAGAAAATGTACAGTGGAGTTTAAGTAGAATTTACATAAACTTTGCTAGCTGCTTGGAAAGCATTTATAAAACTATGCCTAATATGATTGCTATGTAAAACACAAAGGAGAAAAAAAGAGGCATCACCGAGACAGATAAATCCTACTAGCATCCTGAAATAGATACAGAATTACAGTTGTCTTGTTACTGTTTGTATTGCACTATTTTCTGGAGACCGTATTTCACCCTTTCTCCGAGGAGTTTGTGATTTAGGGTTTTATCACCATCCTTACAGTATTTCACACATTTAACGTTACTGTAAGATTTGCTTCAGTGAACTTGCTCATGTTAGTAGAGTATGCTCTCTATTGCCTGTGGGTTCATAGCTCAAAAGAAAAGGCTGAGGGTACAGATACAACATACTTGTAAAGTCCAAAGAATGACAAAACCTGCAGATCTCTGTCCTCCCATTCCACCCTTACTCTTTAAAATACATCTTTTGAGTTTTATTTTAAAAAGCAGAAATTCTTTGTAGCAGAAGTAAATTTCACCTTATGACAGTGAAGGATTTCTAAAGTCTGAAATGAGAATTGAAAAGAAACACTGAGCAGCATGCAACAGAAGAAAAGTGGAATAGGCAGTGGAGGAAGAGGAAAATGTGTAAAAATAAGGGGCGAGTGACACTGTAACTGAAAGGGGATGAAGCACTGTAGAATCAATACTCAAATCAGAAATAAAACCCAGAGTCCAAGTTTCAGAGTTGTTCTTTGTACAAAGTAATTCTAAAAATATTCTAGAAGCATTTTCCAGGTCACAAAACACCATCACAACCATGATCTTCAGAGTAACTTTACCACATAAATCTGGTAAATGAGCCTTTGTACAGATCTTTTTGGAGGGAATGACTCAAATAAACAAGGTATTAACTTTATACGGGAACATGAGCTATGAACAGACATCCAACAGAGCATCCATACCACAAAGCATGGTGAAAGCCGATGGCAAATCCATCACTAACTACTGCAAAAGCATGTAAAAGCTCCAAAAGAGGTAATCAGACCATGCCCAGACATTCAATTTTGAACAAGATTTACAACTTCTGGTTACATGAGCACCAAAGGAGAGCCTGGACACACACCTGATCCCTTCTAAAACACTCTACTTGATTAACCTGTCATCACAGTGCACTGGGTGCTGCTTTTCCCCCCCTCTGTAAATAGGTTGTTCAGACAGCTAAGCAGCTATTTTAAATATGTGATGCAGACACCAATCAAAGGAAGCAGGATCCCAGGTCTTGCTTACAACTTTTCAGAACAGACAAAGGAATGATGAGGGCCAAACTGGGAAGAAGCGCCAACTAATATCTAAAACAACATTAAAAAAAGCACTTTAGAAGTGATTTAAAATAGACAAAATTAATCACTTCTGAGAAGACAAAATTCCACAGAGGACAATGGAAATCTTGGAGGACAAACTGGCCCAGAATCACATGATTCATGTCCCACATGTTTCATTATGTGGTCTTTGGTAGTCAGGCAAATTTCTGTTCATAAATTGTAGCCAAAAATTACCTTTTCTTCATCCAAATGAATGCCACTGATCTCAAAATCAAACATAAAAAGTTCTGCCACTCGCCTAAAAATACAGTAAATCCCTGTTAAAACAGCCTCATTTGATAGTAAGCATAATTTCTTAACAGATTTTGCCCTTAGTAGTTATTTAGGTTTCATGTCTTTCAACGAGAATAACACCACAGTTATGAGTATTGTTATTATGGACACAGACTTTCTATGTTTTAGGTCCTTAACAGTTTACTCAGTGAAATAGGACTTTTCCTTGTAGTTATTGAACAGACATCCAACAGAGCATCCATACCACAAAGCATGGTGAAAGCCGATGGCAAATCCATCACTAACTACTGCAAAAGCATGTAAAAGCTCCAAAAGAGGTAATCAGACCATGCCCAGACATTCAATTTTGAACAAGATTTACAACTTCTGGTTACATGAGCACCAAAGGAGAGCCTGGACACACACCTGATCCCTTCTAAAACACTCTACTTGATTAACCTGTCATCACAGTGCACTGGGTGCTGCTTTTCCCCCCCTCTGTAAATAGGTTGTTCAGACAGCTAAGCAGCTATTTTAAATATGTGATGCAGACACCAATCAAAGGAAGCAGGATCCCAGGTCTTGCTTACAACTTTTCAGAACAGACAAAGGAATGATGAGGGCCAAACTGGGAAGAAGCGCCAACTAATATCTAAAACAACATTAAAAAAAGCACTTTAGAAGTGATTTAAAATAGACAAAATTAATCACTTCTGAGAAGACAAAATTCCACAGAGGACAATGGAAATCTTGGAGGACAAACTGGCCCAGAATCACATGATTCATGTCCCACATGTTTCATTATGTGGTCTTTGGTAGTCAGGTAAATTTCTGTTCATAAATTGTAGCCAAAAATTACCTTTTCTTCATCCAAATGAATGCCACTGATCTCAAAATCAAACATAAAAAGTTCTGCCACTCGCCTAAAAATACAGTAAATCCCTGTTAAAACAGCCTCATTTGATAGTAAGCATAATTTCTTAACAGATTTTGCCCTTAGTAGTTATTTAGGTTTCATGTCTTTCAACGAGAATAACACCACAGTTATGAGTATTGTTATTATGGACACAGACTTTCTATGTTTTAGGTCCTTAACAGTTTACTCAGTGAAATAGGACTTTTCCTTTGTAGTTATTTTAGTCATCTGCATTGAAAATATCTTTCAAAATAATTCCACTACATTAATCTAGATGTTTAACCAATTTGTGCAAATTACCATTTTCATTTGACACTTCATTTATTCTAACAGATCAGAAAAAGACCTCTTCAAATCTAACATCCTTGGTTGTGGGGAAAGAAGGAAGAAGGAAGTAACTTACTCAAACATTAAGCTTGTCTAACCATGTCAGCGAATAAATAATTCAAAGCTATAACTGAATAAGCAGCCAATAAAACATTTTACAGCAACCATAAAGTAAGCTTTAAATAAATATACTGATAATCTGATTTTGAAAGATATAAATAAGTTTCTATGAACTGAAATCAAGTTATATAGTCTGTTCCCTACTTTTATTGCTAAAAACACTAATATATACACCACAGTACAGCATCTCATTTTAATCAAAATGGTGTTATTGAAGAAAATCTTAAGTTCTCATTTTTTTGTTTTTGCAGATCTCAGTTATTCAGCTTAAATACATCTTGTGCCCTACAGTCACAGAGACATCCTCCAAGACTACACAACTACTAACTTCCTAACTCCTGTGCAGTTAATTTAGTAGTGACTAATAAATTAGTAACAGAGATGCGGTATGTTTTCCAGTTGTATTTAATTAATTTAACAAAACACAAAATATAAGCACAATAAGGAATAGTATATACTATCCAAAAATCTAAATCTGTAAGCATTAGTAAGTACCTGGTTTCTGGATCGAGTGAACTCATAACAATTTCATCAGCTAGCAGACGTCTCAAACTCTGACACAGTTCAATATCTGTATTTAGTCTGGAAAGATACAGAGTAAAAGAATCACACATTAGCAACAAACACTAGTATTTCAGTCTCTTGGTACTACTCATTCAAAGGCAAAGCTTAATATTTACTAAAACAACACTAAAAACCAAGGACTGTATTTTCTAAATGCTTTCTTGTTCACAACCACACTTAAAAACTACAAAATTTGTATACAAAGGATGTGTGGACAAACTGGCATGGAAACAGGCCTTGTGCATCCAATAGGAAAATACTTCTGGATGGCATTTTGTGGCAAAGACAAGCAAGTCTAAGACTGACAGCTTATTTTTCACACACAAAGATAATCACGGCGAGGGCATAAAGGTGGGAGAACTGTTTTCTAATCCTTAAAGGACTCCATTAAAGGAAAATATGTGTTCAAGTTTGCCATCAGATAAATGTGCTGCTGGCTGCCACTGAAGTAGGCTAAGAGCTTTCTATCCCCAGAACATTTCCAGATGCCCATCACTGTCCCTGTGCCAGACAGTACTATGTCCATCAGATTTGCTGGCATGTTAACTACCAGCATGTATGTCAACCTGGATTATTGGGTGGGAATCACAGTGGGGAATGAAACACACGCACATACGTCAGCATAGCTGCGGTGGGCAGCAGCCCCCAGTTTGACAGTCTTGAGCACTAACTTCTTAAATCAGCTGAGGTGCAGGAAGCCTCTGCAGCCCCATCTGTAAAATGAACTTAATAATTACCAATACCCAATTGAGAGACAGAAGAAGACACTGAATCATGCCTGTACTTCAGAAAAGGCTCCGCACAGAAGGTGCTAAATAAGCAGCCCAGCACTCTGTCAAAAAGTGGCTAAAAGCAGGTATGTATTGTTAGTAGTTCCTGAGGGGTACCATTTGCCCATGAAAACAAACATTCAACAATAGCTAGTTTTGAGCATTTACAATAGTTTATGAACCTCTCAGGTTAATTTGTCAATACTTCCTTCTTTCTACAAAGTTTAAATATGAAGTGGTATTCAGATATTAAAGTCATATTGTTACAGATGGTGTGCTCAATCTAAGTCTTGAAAAATCCATTTTCAAGTGAAAGGTTTCCCAAACACGCTGGCAAGACCAAAGTAACAGTTTCTGCTGAATTTAATCTTGGAATTCTCTTTTTAGCCAGCCATGTTAGTCGCAAGGCTCACTAAACAAATTGATGCACTGCTGTCCTCCTCAGAGTACAAAAGGCCTCACTGCCTCTGCAACTTAGTGTGGGACACCAGGTCAACCAGTCACTGCCTCCACTTACTAGGAATCCTGAGGGAAGCAGCAGACTCTCGGTCACCTTCACAGTACTGCTTGGTAAAGCTTTCACTTAAGAAGGCTACTCCTGAATGCCACAGGAAGGGAAGATACTGAAAGGACACTGTATTTGGAGACTAAAGATCACCCCTTTCCACCCTCGCAGCAGCAAGAGCAGAAGAGAAGCAAATCAATCCACTGTAGTCAAGGACCACAGAGGTAACTTTCAGGATTTAGGTTTTAAGATATTTAAAAAAAAAAGGGGGGGGTGGACCCAAACAAGAGCCTAACTTCAGAAACAGAAGTCTTTAAGAACATGTTCTATGAAATGGGGTTTTAAATAAAGCACAAGCATGCTAGGGTAGACCAGGCATATATCTCAGCCCTAGACAGACACCTCCTCAAACACTCATTTTAACAGGAGACTGTTCTTTTCTCTTTCACATATCCCACTCACTGGCTGGAATTCAAGGGGTCAGCAAACCAGAAGAAAAAGTGTGGTGAAATATAACAGCTTAAATCTTAAAAACAAATTAGCACTTTGTACATATGCTTTACAACAGCTAGTTAACTGTCACAAGTTCTAGAAAAATGTAGCTTTGAGTCTTTGATGGGTTTCAGTGACATGGAGTCAGTTGATAACTTAAAAACTGTTCAGAACACAAATTGAAACTAAAATAGAGTAACTTTTCATGAGATACTGTAACGAAGCTAAATCCTTGAATATCTGTAACAGCAAGACTGACACTTTGTTCTCACATGCAAATCCTTCCTACATATTTTTTTGTTGATTGCCGTTTTCATAGATGATCATACAGTAATTTTTAAAGATACATATGGAAATAGCAAAAAAAAAAAAAAAAGAAGAAAACATACTTCTCTACCACAGTACCAATGTTCCTGCAAGCTTCTTCAGCAGCCTCTCTGAATGCAAAGTCAGGATGGGCAATTTTCACAAAATCAGCCTGACATAGTAGAAGAAGAAAACAGTGAGGCAAAAAGACAAATAAAAAAATCTTGAATTATAAACAAAGTTACACTCAAGTAGTTCCATTTACATTAACATTTATTTCTACAGTTCCGTGCAATCTATTTGCAGAATTTGCACTTTTTTTTTTTCCTAAAAAATAAAGCTTATTGGAAAACTGTGCTGACAACTATTAAACCAGACAGTGAATGAGTCTTTCCAAGAAGTATCTTTAATCCACACACTTCTTAAAAACATTTTTAGTATGGTGTGAGTCCTTACAACATAGAGATACTCCAATACATTTAAATGTTATTACAAAAGGTTTTTAAAACTAAAATTCACAGTTAAGAAGCAGCATACCACCAAATTTGCATTGAGGGTTTGTTTTCAAACCCTTTTTACTCTTTTGTACAGACCATCAAGTTATGCTTTGACATCATTACCTAGTAGGAAGAAATATGTTTAAAGAGAAAACCCAGAAGTTCTTTTGGATCCAGAACAGGGTTTTCATTTGACTTACTGATTTTTAGTAAGTCTCCAAATACTTAAAGGAGTTCAGAAGGCTAGAAGGATGCTAAAAGGGGGCTGGGGAGCTAGGTGCTTCCATGACTGCCAACATGAATTGGCATTGAAATGATAAAGAATTAAACATTAGGAATATATTTAATTAAAGATTAGGAATACATTGAAAACATTCAACATGATTTTACAGAAAGTACATGAAACAAGCTTGACTTTAACAGTATGATTGCAGTTTGATTGAAAAGGCAACCTTACAAATGTTATACACTTAAGATTTTTATTTCTTGGAATCCCTGTTTAAAATCCTGTATAATATTGACAGAATAGGTGCTGAATGGCAGATCTCAAAATTCCTGCCAACAGCTAACAGTCACCAAATTGCTTCTAGACAGAGCTCTGCAAGCTCTCCATCTCTGAACATCTAAACCTGAAAGTAGTATGTAGGAGATAATTTTAACTCAGCAAACTAATACAAAACTATAACCACTGAATTCTGACATTAGTGTTTTAATTAGATATTGATTGATTAAGAGGAATTACACATAGTCTGTATAAAATATAAGAGACAAAAGAAGAATAGTGACTTGTCAGAGCATGTAAGTACTTTCAGAAGGAAAAAGTGCCTGGCACAAAAGATGTCTTGAATCTAGAAAAGAGTAAGAAGCAAGATGTGAGAACTGAAGACACACAGAGAAACTCAAATGTGAAAACCAAAGTAAAAAAATTCAGTGACCTATTTATTAAGAACTGATTTCAGTACGAAGGTTGGGTCTGCTTCCTTGAAACAAAGAGTGGTGCTTTTATAAAAGATATACTTCAGGCAAACAGTTTCCAGAGAGCAATACAAAGTGCTCTGTTAAACTTAACATTTTGTGGTTCAGAATATCAGACCAAGTACTCTAATTCTGTGGACCACAGAAACTGCAATCTAGGAAACACCTGCATTTTTTCTTGTGTTAATAAAAGGCGATACTGTTTAGTTTCATCTGCTGCTTTCAATCTTTAAGTTCTTTATAGACCTTCCCTTACAAACTTTCACAACTTAAAAACATGTGTATTGCAACACCAGCTTTAACTCTGAGAGCAACCCCTTGTTTTCCATAATGTAAGTGACACTGGAAAGCTTATGTATTAATATTACAGCAGAAATACAATTCTGATTTCACTGTTACTTTTCTTGTTAAGGCCTTTATACTATTTTTACATCTGTCTTAAAATTAACTGGACAGTTTCACAGGATTTGTAGTTACCTAGCATTTGGTAAAAGCCCTTTTAATTAACTTTCAATCAATTAATTTTCTGTCTTAACACAAAATTTCACAGAGCTGATCTGCTATTTACTGCAGTGCAGAAAATCATGAAATGGAACAACATGGTGTAAGCTTATTAAGTCAGTCAGTTTAAAAGAAATCGCTTCAAGTAATAATAAAAAAAAGTAACTTACCAAGTCTGCTACTCTGCACAAGCCATCTGAAAGCTGATCAAAGATTGTTACGGTCTCTGGCCCAGGTGGTGTTGAACATGCCTTCTGGACTAGCTGTTCCGATTCTTGCAATGCTTTGTCCTGTGCTTCTTGAAATCCTTCTGGACAGCTCAGTTCTGGAACACCAAACAGACCCTGCAATGCAGAACACAATGAAAACACATCACTATTACTCTCCTCCATTTCTGCCCCTTTATTTCAGGATGGAATTATCACCACAAAACTTTACCGAAAATGACCCTAGCTAGCATATTGTGACACTTCACTAAAACGTTCCCACATGAGAGTCTTTGTAGAGAGAATAGTCACAGAATCAGTCAAAGACACTGCTGTCACACTAAAACATCTCCATTTCCCAGAGCAAAAGCTCACTGAGGTTCTTTTAGCCAGGATTGTTCTCGGCAAACCTTTAAAGTTTGGCATCAAATCCTCACAAACTCTCCTCTTCTACCCCATAACCTCCTATACCATCCTTTTCTCAACGCATTTTTTATCTCTCTTCCAAAGCATGGGCACCAGACAAATCATAGGATGTGCATTTACATTCTGAAATGACGGAAAATCATCCCTCTGAAGCAAAAGAGATTTATCAAGGAATGTGAGGACTAAGCAGGAGTGTCAAAACAGTGAATAAGTTGGCCAGCAGCTCTAGATATCAACGGATTGCAGGCAATCGGTCAGTTGTCTCAGGCTCATTAAATGAGCTCCAAATACTGGAAAACCAGATCTCAAAGGAATGATCAGCAACAACTCAAAAATTTTATGCTATGAACAGTTTTATTCCTGAAGTTTTTACCAAGCCTGGCCCTGTCCAACACTGACTTGGGCAGGGTAGACACAGACAGCAGCTATGTTCTGCATTTGTGGAAGAGATTTAAAGAGATCCTACTGCAGAGCAAACAAAATTGCTAACACTACCTGCTAGAGAAGTTCCACAATACAGACCTAAAACAGTAAAAAAATTCCATTTAAGATAAAACAGCATCTGTGCAAACAATACATTCCCTTTGCAACCGCCAAACTGCAACATGAGCATCTCCTTACCTCCTAAGTACAGCATCTAATAGTACAAGCTACGTGATTTCACACAACATCCACCCCTTCCCAAATTTAACCTCACCATCTAAAAATCACAATCTGGATTTTAAAATCTGCAGGCCAGTCACTTTACAATGCACCTTCTGCAAACTCTTTGCATTATAGCAGTCAGTTGCAGGTTTGCATGTAGCTTACAAGTATTTATCCAAATAAAATGAAAAGCTGCAAATTGACAGCTTGTCTGAAAAAGTATATATTCTGAAGCAAAAGCATCCCCTAAAGTAAGTATTTGGGATATTCCGAGTTGCTTTTTCCTATTTTCTTTCTATCGCTGTTGCTAAAACTGCCTTTTTTTTTTAACTCTTACTATAAGCTGGCCACCCTAAGACCCTTTCCTCACACTTCCCATGTTTTAAGTTATTATTTGGGAACAGGAACTGGACTGAAATGAACACTGAAAAAGATATTTTTATATATCTACATGTGTATATAAACACATGCACACAAATATATATATACATGTACCACACCACCCTTCAATAACGCTTGCTGTAGTAGAGACTCCAGACTGTCCCTTCACTCAGATCCTCAGCCAGCTGATGCAGTGTCCTGCAAGGTCCCAGAGAGCTCCTGGCCTTCCTGCTGCCCCGCATCACCATTCACCCTCCCAATTGAGCTCTTCGTGCGCATGTAGTCCTCTGTGAACAGGAGGTATCTTCTCTTAGAAACAAATTAGCCATGGAGCTCCTCTTCCATATGACACCAAGTTTGACATAAAAATTACAAAAAAATGAAGCCTGGTGCAGTTCTCTGTGTTCTTTAACGGTGTGGCTGCATGGCTGCAGCATTATTCTCTTTGCTCAGCCTCAGCATTTATACCCTACCTGTCACAGCCTCTTTGCAAGCCTGAAATATGCATCTCTATTCCCAACGAACTCTACATCCTCTCTGGGGGCCAAGCAAATCCAGAACTCATTCCCTAAACCAGGCAAATGCACAATATTTAACTGGATTATTTCCTGGAGCAAGACTTACACCAGTGTGCTTGCAGAGGCAGGAGAGCCAGAAGTTTCCCAAACAAGTGCTGGATTATAAACAGAGGTCAGATTTGTTCCCACTGAATCCCTTAGTCCCAGAGTTCAACAGCTTCACCAGCCTGGGCACCATGGCAGGAATAGCTGAGTCAGCAGACTAACACCTTGATTTTACAGGTGTAAGTATTCTGCATGCACTGTGCCACTGAAAGTACACATCTTACACTGTCCAGGAACTTGTTTAGATTCCCAGGACTCTCATTAACAAATGTACCCGACTCACCCTAAAAAGAAATAAACCAGAAAGCCCGACTGCCACCAACCCAGCAAACAAATGCTTTTTTGCCACAAGCAACTGAACGTCAAGAATGATATCCACGCAAGAGGATGTCAGCAGTCTAATTGATTTTGAAGTATTGCCAAAGTGCATTGGCATGACACTGACAGATTAAAAAAGACACAGCCAGGTAAGAGCTGGGAGTGGAAGGGGTAATGCATACATATATACACATGGTCTCTATTGAGGCTCTAAGCAAACGTTTCAATAAACAAGGCCGCGATTTTCAAACTCGTGTTGTCCAAAAGACAGAACGTTTTGGTTCATTAGAACCAAAACAAACCCTTACAAAGATGTAACCGCCTAACCCTCTGGTAACAGCCCAGACATCGCCATGCTGGCTGTGTCCGCCACCGCGATTTAAAAGTTTTAAAATAAAAAATTACACGAGAAAAAAGCAAAGCGCAAGGCAGCCGGCAGCCAGAGCCGCCTC
>NW_008794446.1:8969925-8982759 GCF_000699145.1 Aptenodytes forsteri | reverse complement strand
GGCCCGGCGTGCTGGCCGGGCTCTGCCGCAGGCCTGCGGGGGCCTGGCGGGCGCCGGGGCCGCGGTGAGAGGAGGGGCCTCTACCGACTGAAATTTCTCCTCCGTGTTTTCCAGTTAAACCTATGTCCATTTTAAAGCGTTTTTTGGTCCAGATGCTTCTATGACACAAACTTATGTCCTGTGGCTTACGGGAAAAAAAATCTCTTACTGAAAAATTCACATAACCCTTTTGTCTGTCTTAGTGTCCTAGTATCTCCCTCACCATAATTCAGCTGACGTGAGAAGTGCAGCCGTTTTTCCTGAAGAAAACCACCTCACCGTGTTTGTTTTGGGTCTGCGATCCATACTTGGGGTTCAACAACTGTGGGGACATGTCCACGTTTCCTTGCCTCCTCAGCAGCGCTGGGGGTGATAGGAAGCCAGGCCTCATGCTCCTACATTGCATTTGTGCTAAATTTCATTATGCTGACCCGTGTCAGTCGGCATCTCTGCTTTATTCTCTTTTAAGGGAAGGGAGTGAGACTTACCAGCATCTTTTGTTATACTTTTGAGTTTTAGGGGAAAAGAGAAAAAAGAAAAAATTCTGAGAAAATTAACAGAAATTAAAGTTTTATGGCACAGGAAATCTTTCTCAAACAGTTCTCCAGTATGTCTGCTTCAGCGTTGATTAAAGATTATCTTTCATTTGGGAGAATTTGTTTTGCACCGGCTAATTCTGAAGTACAGCAGCATTATGCTGTATTTTTGCACTGGCTTTGAATATCTGCCCACATCAGAGAATCCACATGGCAGTTCCTCCTATCACTCTATTTCACTCTATTTCAGACCTTCGGCTACACAGAGAGGAAAGAACCATATTTAAAAGCTGTAAAATCCACCCAGCTGCAACAAAACTCATCTGTGCCACAGAGCAAGCAGCCCCTGTGGAGGTATCAAACTACGCTAATTCCAAGTTTAAAAATTATTTTGAAATGGTTGGATGCAAACTAACCAAGTTTCAAGTCCATCTACGCATGCCACCTAGAAAGATATAAACTGGCTTGTAAGTAACTACTGCTTAATGTTTATACAAGATGGCAGGGACCCACATGTCGTAATTCCAGAACTTGAAATTTTATCTTTTATTTTGTCCCACTTTTTTTTAAAATATTTTCCCTTCAGAACTGGTGCATGCATTCCTGTATAACTACAGTAAGTCACCAAACCAGTAATGTGTCAAGCCCAGCACTGTGGATTCTTAGGAGTTGTCCTTTCTTGTGCAGAAGCCATTCCTGAAACGAACTGTCCTGCAACTGCAGTCATAAAAAAGGTTTATGCACATTAGGAATTTTTTTTATTTTGAGTTTTAAAAAACAGAGCTGACAACAGTAGATTAGGACAGTTTAATAAATAAACACCTGGTACCTTGTGACTGGGACAAGAAGGCATTTAATTCAAACTCTTCTGAGTATGGCTCTGAAGACTTGAGCTCTGTTTTAGCAGCTGGTCATGAAAACGAGCACAATGAGTTGTGCAATGAGCAGTTGTGTGCCTAATGAGGCCTGGTTTCCTACAGATACAACTAGTGTGATCCTACACCTTCCCACTGTGATGACTTCAGTAAAAAAAAAAATTTACTCAACTTTTAGGGAGACACCTAACCGGTCCCAACCTGCCCTGCAGTCCTACGTCTCCTTTTCAGCCCTCGGGGTACCTCCCTGGGTGATTTCTGTTTTCTGTTGAATCCAGTAGAAATTGGCCAGCAGATAACAACTTTATTAGGGAGGGCTGAAGGACACAGACATACAGCATTCATGGATAATGTGGAGTTACACGGCGGGTGATGGCAGCGGCTCCAGCGGGTCAGAGGTGCTGAACAGGAGGAACCCAGAGAAGGTGGTATCATCATCAGCGTCTGCAAACAGCCCGTTGAAAGTCTCTCCTTGGTGAGCCTGCAGCCACACCTCATCTCCTCCCTGTAGCTCGAGGATGGCAGCTCCCGAGGCCTGGTCCTCTCCACTCTGGTACCTGTCCACCGTGTGCAGCATCTTGATGCCGTTTTTAACTAGAGCTACTCGGACGTTCCTTGAGTAGACAGTGATGTGGTAGGTGAAATAGTAAACACCGGGGTATTTGCAGGTGAATTTGCCAGTAACTGAGTTGTAGTCATTTAGACTATTATACAGCACCTTGTCAAACTTGATCGGGCGATTCGGGGGGGGGAATTTGGTGGTGATTGTAAGGCCGACACTGAAAGCACTCCTTGGCAGGACTGCTGGGGCACCTACGTTCCCCTTATCTCCTCTGTCTCCTTTCAAGCCTCTTTCCCCCTGAACTCCTGGATTACCCTGTGGCCCCAGATCTCCAGTATTACCTTTAGGACCTGGGTTACCAGTCGGGCCAATTGGCCCTGGGAAACCAACTCTTCCGGGGTGGCCAATTTCACCCTTTGTCCCTTTTGGACCTATGGGCCCAATGTCTCCTTTTAACCCCTTCTGACCTTGCAGTCCCAGCTCTCCCTTCTGACCTTTGTAACCCACTGACCCTATAACTCCTTTTGGTCCCAGTTTCCCAGGTTGTCCTCTTTCTCCTTTATCTCCTTTGTTCCCTTTCTCTTCAACAGTCCCATTGGCTCCTAAATGAAAAAAAAAAAAGAAAAAAAAAAGACACTTTCTTGTCATCTTCCACTGGATTAGTGGGGCACAACATGAGTTTCAGCACAAAGACATATATGTGTAGGTGTGTGTCCTGGTTTCGGCAGGGATAGAGTTAATTTCCTTCCTAGTAGCTGGTACAGTGCTGTGTTTTGGATTTAGGATGAGAACAAAGTTGGTAACGCACTGATGTTTTAGTTGTTGCTAGGTAATGCTTACACTAGCCAAGGACTTTTTAGTTTCCCATGCTCTACCGACTGAGAAGGCTGGAGGTGCACAAGGAGCTGGGAGGGGGCACAGCCAAACTGGCCAAAGGGACATTCCATACCATGTGACATCATGCTCAGTACATAAACTGGGGAAAGCTGGCCGGGGGGGGCCACTGCTCGGGGACTGGCTGGGCATCGGTCGGTGGGTGGTGAGCAATTGTACTGTGCATCACTTGCTTTGTGTATTATTATTATTATCATATTATTATTATTATTGCTATTATTATTTTATTTCAATTATTAAACTGTTTTTATCTCAACCCACGACTTTTTCTCACTTGTGCTCTTCCAATTCTCTCCCCCATCCCACCGGGGGGCGGGGGGGAGTGAGCCAGTGGCTGTGTGGTGCTCAGTTGCTGACTGAGTTTAAACCACAACAACTGTACATACTGTACTCACTGTACATACAATTTCTCATACATTTAAGTGCAGGATAAGCATAACATCTGAAGAACCTGCTATTGTGTTAGAAAACAGGTGCCCTGGCTGAGAGCAGCAAGAATGAGCTCAAAGAAAGGAAGGTGTGATTTGTCTACAGGCTGATGGTAGCACTGACAGCTCACATCATCTCAGGCACAAGTAGCATCTGTTCGGACACTTGGTTTCAACCTTTGGTATACAAAATGGGGGAGATGGTTCACAATTTAATCAGAGGAAGGTTCTATTTGGACAACACCCAGAACTTGCTTGCCATGTGTTTCTGTGATTTCCACGTGATGGAACTTTGCTTGGGTTACCTAGATTGCTACTGCAGTGCAACTAAAGGCTTTTTGTCCTTGTTATTTGCTGCCACATGCTCCATTTATCCTTCATCCACTCTTGGACTGAAGCTCAAAGCCTTTGAAAATCCTCTGATTGCTGCACAAGGCTTTGAAGGTGAAGGTCTCCTCATGTAAAGGGTGTGTTAGCAGTTGATAGACAAAAGATACCATAATGATCATATACTCTATCAATCAGGAAAAGAAGCTGGTAATTTCTGTATAAGAGCCTCTGGCTTCTGATGTTAGGAATAATGCTGTATTTACAGTTTACTGTTCTCAATTTACAATTGAGAGTATTTAACAGCAGCAATGAACTGAAAACAGGTGAGGTTGTATGGTGAGCCTCTGGGAAAAGCAGCGTGGGTCCATCAGGACAAGGACACAGGAAAAGAAGGTAGCTTTGGTAATTTTAAACATTTCTGGCCTCATGTCTCACACTTCTTCCAGGACTGGAGTCGTTTCTAATAGACTGGAGAAAAGTCTGAGGGGTGTAGAGCAGCTTGTAATTACTCCCATGCAATGCATATACCGTATGTTATTTCTCAGGGTCAACTTAAGGATTTTGGAGAACCTGGACACTGTCTTTGGCAGGTTTCCATGCTTTTGGATATATAGAATCAGAATCATTAAGGTTGGAAGAGACCTCTAAGATCATCGAGTCCAACCATCAACCCAACACCACCATGCCCACTAAACCATGTCCCTAAGCGCCTCATCTACACATCTTTTAAATACCTCCAGGGATGGTGACTCAACCACTTCCCTGGGCAGCCTGTTCCAATGTTTCACCACTCTTTCAGTAAAGAAATTTTTCCTCACGTCCAATCTAAACCTCCCCTGGCACAACTCTAGTCCATTTCTTCTCATCCTATCGCTAGTTACTTGGGAGAAGAGACCGACACCCACCTCGCTACTCCTTTCAGGTAGTTGTAGAGAGCAGTAAGGTCTCCCCTCAGCCTCCTTTTCTCCAGGCTAAACAGTCCCAGTTCCCTCAGCCGCTCCTCATAAGACTTGTTCTCCAGACCCCTCACCAGCCTTGTTGCCCTTCTCTGGACGCGCTCTAACACCTCAATGTCCTTCTTGTAGTGAGGGGCCCAAAACTGAACACAATATTTGAGGTGTGGCCTCACCAGTGCCGAGTACAGGGGCACGATCACTTCCCTACTCCTGCTGGCCACACTAGTTCTGATACAGGCCAGGATGCCATTGGCCTTCCTGGCCGCCTGGGCACACTGCCGGCTCATGTTCAGCCGGCTGTCAACCAGCACCCCCAGGTGCTTTTCCGACAGGCAGCTTTCCAGCCATTCTTCCCCAAGCCTGTAGCGCTGCATGGGGTTGTTGTGGCCGAAGTGCAGGACCCGGCATTTGGCCTTGTTGAACCTCATACAGTTGGCCTCGGCCCATTGATCCAGCCTGTCCAGGTGCCTCTGCAGAGCCTTCCTACCCTCGAGCAGATCAATGCTCCCGCCCAACTTGGTGTCATCTGCAAACTTACTGAGGGTGCAGTAAGTTTATATACATTGTCTGTGTACAATTACTCTAAGGATGCACAAGTCCAGCAGCTCAGAGTTACTGAATTTGTGCAGAATGATGTGATGCCACTTGCACAATGGCTGACTCCCTGCTTTTATGCATAAGTCACTCTGCACATGTACTTCCATCTGACACAGGAGACATGCTGCGTATGCATAGATTGGCTAAACAGGTGAAGTATACAGGATCTCCTGTATTTTTAGGTGTATAACTTGTGTCTTCTAGAATTTCTTTTAAAAGTCCCTTTCCCTGAAGTTGCATACATAGCTACAGGAGCCTCACTTTCCTGAGGTAGCTGCAGATGTGGTGTCTTCCTCAGAAGCTGACAAAAGAATCAGAGATGGGAAAGGTAGGATAACAGGCTGAGTGAACAAGTTGTAGGGCATCAGAGGCAGTGGGATAATTGCAGGTGGCAAATTCCTCTTGGATTGTCAGCATATCTGTGCAGCCTCTACTACTTCTGGAAAAAAGGTTTTTTAACCTTTATGGTACTTTCGCTACAGCTAGAATGTATAGCACGTCCAGTGCTCACAAACACAAGGGCAGCAGTTGATAGACAAATAAATTGAAACACTCCTTCTCTGACCTTGTTCGCCTTTCTCTCCATTTGCACCATCTTTTCCTGGACTGCCAGGAAGTCCTGCTTTGCCTAGTACAGAAGAGAAAAACAGATTTTCATTAAACAATTAAATTACCAGAAAACTTGGGATGAATCCTTCTCTAATCCTCCCTCTTCAAGCCTGGCTAAACAGTAATGTAAAGAGTAGTCTTATTCCTGACTTTTAGTGGGTGCCACTGCTGGTACTTTTATCTTATGGAGAGATTGACAGAGAGCACAGAAACCTTGCTTGAGGACAGTGCTTTTTTGAGACAGAGGGAATCCTTGGCATAAAGAGGTGGGTTACTGAGATATGTAGAGGAGCTATACCCTGGTCAGGACCACCAATGTGAAAACCTTTTGTCCTGTTGTTGCCTCCATCCGTGGAAGATACCAGCAGGAAAAGGAGTGAGGAGGCCATGTTCATCAAGAAGCTTTGCAGGGACAGGAAGCCTAGTAGTGAAACAATGGTAAACTCCCCTCTCAAGAAGAGACATCTGCAGGGGTTTGGCCAAAGGTAATGAAACATTACAGTGGAATAATATTGCCCGTAGATCTGGGGAAGGCATTCACACTCTTGATCCCTGTATCTAGCATGACACGGACTTCCCACTGCTCTAAAGAGAGCAATTATAGAAGTCATTTTTGTAGTGACATCACAGGTGACCAAGAGATGTGTGATCGAAACTGGGATTTGCATCCAGAATGCAACAGAAGAAAAAAGAGCTGGCAGCTTGGATGTAACCACATTCCAAGAACAGCTCTCCGGCCATACAGGCTGGAGAACAGTTCTTTAGCAGTTTTCTGCACAATGGGCACAGTCCAGCATCTGCTGAAATTTCATTGACTTGGTAAGGAACAAAAGTAAGTCTCATGTATTTAACTGCAAAGGGGTACATACAATATAAACATACCATATAAAGAATGGTACAGTCACTCCAATTTGTTCAAACAAAGAGTAGTCAGTACAGTCATCATAATAGCTTAATTTAGGAAAAAAAGTTGGGGACTTAATCAGAAACCAGTTATATCATGTGATAACTCACTGGAGTAAAGTGAGGACCTTTATAAGATAAATGAAAATAAGTAAGCTCTAGATTTTCTATTTTTCAGACCTTCCTGGACCCTGCATATAGAAAGAGAAGGCAGTTAGTTGTATGTGCCTATTAAGAAGCTAATGGAATTTTTTTTGTTTGTTTCTAAGTTTTAAAAGGTTTTGGTTTTAGCCAGGCTAGGGCACTGAAAGCAGAAGGAGCACGTGAGTGGTTGCTTGACAGAGAACTCTAAATCATTTTATAAACAAGAGAGTTCAAAATAACTCTTTAGCAATCACTGAGGTAAATATGTAAGTTGGTAGATTTGTCTTCCAGTGGTCCAGGGCAGGCGATAAGCAGTGAATAACTCTTCATTGCCCAAATTATAAGTGCTGGTTATTTTTCAGCTGATCTAGTTTACTGTATAGCCACACAAACAGTTGTGGTGTATAAGAGAGTAGAGTCAAGTGGTAGGAAAAGGATCTGGTAGAGGATCCTGCCTATACCAGCATAGCCATCAAAGAACCGCACATCAAACTACACCTTCAACACTGATTCTGCAGCATACGCTGTCTGCAGAGGCATATACTTTTCTGGTGGAGCAGGTGATTCATTAGCTTAGCGGTCTGTTAAAAGCAGACGTTCCCACTAGCTTGAAAGACATAGTAAAACACTTTAGCACATTTTAAGTTAATTTCTTTTCGACTGTTAACCTCAGTTTGGTTTATGTACTAGATTATATACTCCACTGAAAAGAGCTGTGATTCACAATCCTTAAGATCAGCACTCTGTAGAAGGGTTTATCTGATAAGTACGAGTTTGATCCAGATTGATTTGTGCAGCTGAGTTAGCCAGGCCCACAATAACAGTGTTTGTGATAGGTTTATGCATTAAGCCATAATGCCACGGGTGTGATGCCACACAATAGCTGACCTGACATAAAGCCTGTTGGGGAAAATTTCCCCCCCCCCCAATTTTTGTGAACAAATCTGAAGCAGCAGATTTGCACTTGTCCTGTGCTTTGCATTCTGGGGTTGTGACACTCCAGATGAAGTGTTATATACCCACATGCCACAGATTTATCACCTTCTGCAACCCTGGCCTTGATATTCCAGCATGGATGCAAGGGTCATCGTTATGCTGAGGCTTGAAGTACTATGGGAATTATTAGCTTTAGGATGCTGAGATGATTACCTCTGTCTTCAGTATCACACACAAATCTCTATTATAGCCTGTCAGAGCAGAGATGAATCCTACACTGTTTTTCAATAGTCTCCATTCCTGAACTTCCCTCTAGTGACTTTTGAGTTACAGCAAGTAGGCACACTCAGAAGCAAGTCCTACAAATGTAAAATTTAGGTAAGAAAGAGAAATCTTCTTACCACTGCACACTTCTTATTACACCGAACAAGGTATCAGTTGTTGTTTTTTTTTTTACTGGGCTTGAAGCTCTTTACAGAAATACAGTTGCTATCTTAGAGATGTAGGAGTAGGTTTACAAGCTTTAAAATTTCAAATAGACATGAGAATATTTCCAAAGTAGAAGGTGAAGTCTTTCCGCTTTTGTTTTTATCCCATGGACCTGACCTCTTCATTGTATTCGCTATCTTACTTTCATTATTAGGTCTTTCTTTATATTTCCTTCTTCAAACAAGTAAATGACCAATGTCTGAAATGTTTTCTGAAGGCTAGGCAGAATAATCCCATTGATGCAGTGTGACTACAGACAGCTTCGGGAACTAATGGCATTGCATTTGATACATGAAATCATTCATTCTTAACATAGTACCTGTATCTCCCTTGTCGCCTTTTGAACCATCACGTCCGTCACGACCAGGTATGCCATTGTGCCCAGGATTGCCGGGGATGCCAGGATACCCTTGGGTACAGACGTCCTGTTTTTGTGTTTCTGCTGTGCTGACTACAATAGCCAGCAGTATAATCCAGCTTTTCATTCTTTAGATAGGTTATATGATTTTGGCTGAAAGATTTAAGAAAGCAAAAGTACATCTGCCTAAGTCTACCTTAGAAGGGGATGCAGGGTGGGGGAAGGGAGGAAAAAAAGGAAATGGGTTTTCATGGTGTCTATTGTTTTGTTTTGTTTTATTTATAGGTCTCTATATAGCACCAAGTACAGTCCTGGGGACTACTGAGTGCTATTTCAAATAATAATTTAATGGGAATATCAGCCAGAGCATCATTACACGTTTGAAACATTAACTCAGCTTTACACAATTTGAAATATTCCTTAATTCCCTGTGATTTGGAGCATCAGGTTCTGTTTCATATTTTCTCATGCAGTATGACTTGTGGAAATAAGTGACTCTGCAAAGGGAAATTTTGGTGCAGGTAGATGGTGAGCAGCTGAAAGTCACAAAAGCTCTGGGGAGCTACCCTTGATATCCTCAGGATCTATCCAGCAAACAAGAAAACAACAGCTCAATGCATCCCATAGAGTTTCACACTGTTCTATTTAAACCATGAGTGCATTGACAAAGCCCAGATTTCATGGATTTGGCTGAATCTAACCCAAATTCAAGATCATAACAAAAAAGCAACTCGGGCAAAAGTGATCTTTCTTTTTTTTTCCCCCCAGCAATTACAGCAAGGAATATACAGTTGCAGCAGCTATATGTCGAAGAACTTCCAGTGACCTGCCTTACTCCAACCAAAACCGTGAAACCCCAATGTCTGGCAAGTCTACAAGGAAGCGTGCTAATAATAATGTTGTTGCTGTCCTAAGCCCAAATTGGCAGTCAAAATTTGAAGTCTTGGGGCGTGATTCAGGTAGGACCAGTGATCCCACATTTGTACACAAGCATTCATACAATGTCCTGTTTCTCTGAGCTGTAGTTTTGCTTACATAACACATAGGCATTCTCCTTGGTCAGAAATCTCATTGTAAACAACTCTAGCCAGCACAGTGCCCAAAGAGGAGCTCTTTCGTGGCCATTGCAGCCTTTCAGAGCCATCCAGAAGCCTGTCTACATCTTCCAGCATCCTCTTTTGTATTTCAAAGACTTCCTACCAAATGGCACCTTATGCATTTGGAGTCTGTAAGGAAACCCTTCTTCTCTCTGGACTCCAACCTTTTATCACTGTTGGCCATTAATAACCCAGTATCTATCTAACAGCTTCTTAAGGGAAAAATAATATAATTGAGCCAGTCAAACAGCTCATAACCAAGAAGAAGCAGAGGTCTTAATGCCCGCTTCTCCATCCACATTTCTCCCTGCACCTACTCGTGACTGCACACTTGCACCTCTCATCTCCCAGGAGCTGTCTCTGGTGCCACAGGAGGTGAGCTAGGGCAATTCAACCCCCTAATTCAGCACAAAGCGATCATCTTTTTCTCTTTTTTTTTTTTTTATTGGAGTTAGTCATCTACTGGGTTAATAAGTTGAATGACCTGAGGGGGTCAGAGCTGGAACAGAGTGAGATGAGGGCAAAGATGTGAGGGATCAAGTAAGAGAGTTTTTTGGCAAAAACAAGTCTTTAGTCTGGTTCTCCCCCTTCATGTAACTGTGCTACTTGGAGTCCAGCTTGTATTTATCCTTTCATTAGAGTGTCCCTCCTATATAATGTCTTTTAATATAGGCCCACTGAAATATATTAATACTTAATTCTGGACACAACTGGTTTAAGTGAGTGTAAGAGCAATTAATGGGCAGAGATTAGACTGAGGAACAAAAATCAAATAGCAACACAATGCCCATTTTATTTGGAATTAATATTCATAAATGTCTAATGCACAGAAGCTTGGGCTATATAGGTTAAGTAATTATACAGGTAAAAGTGATAGAATGAGTAAATTTTACGTAATTGGCTTTTTAATTTGTTCTTTCATTAATGAGAACTTAATACTAAGATCCGTATTCCTTTTAAAATATTAACTAGCATTGACTAAAAAAAGTCTTCTGTTTATTCTCTTCACCACCATTTCTCAGTCTTATGAAACAATGCACACAAATACCATGTAGCAAGAGACTAGTATATTCTCAATAAGAATAATCACACCCTGTTAGCAATATTAGATCTAAATATTCTTTTAACTTAATTTATAGAGGAAGACCTTAATTTTGGGACATGTTCCTTAATCTTTTTCTTCTGTCTTCAGAAAAGTTCCCCATTTTGCAACAATTATTGGAAATATGATTTATGGTGCCTTTGCCAATGGTCTATAGAGAGATGTTTGATCACCCACCAGCAAAATCCCACTTTGCTGCTGCTGGTTGGCACTAAAGAAAGTTGAAAATAGATTAAACATTTGCTACTTCTGAGCTATATAAACATTTGCTGCCTTAGTCAAAAGACTCCAGAAGAGTGCAAAAGGAAGAAGTGCTCTGTATGACGCTGTTAGGATATGATGCACCCCATGGAGAAGTCTGACAGTCCTTGTGCACTGACAGAACACCTGATTCCCAGTTGTCTAAGGGAGTGTTTTTTGTCTAAGGAATAGACAGTTTGGTCCCCGTACATGCACTCCTCTCCACAGGCTGACAACATCAATATCATCATCATCACCACCACCATCATCACGTATATAGGATCTTTGGTCTTACCTCATTCACTTTGTACTTGCAGTGTTCCTGGGCATCTTTAACCAGAGTATAAAAGCTTCATGTAAAGGAATGCATGCTTCAAATATGTGCCTTGAGGACAAGTACTTGTTTGGTCACTAAATTCTCAAAGGTCAGTGATTTAATTTTGAGAGCTGTTCAATAATTAAAACAGAGGTTTAAACTGGAATCTTCCTATTTATTCCAATATTAAGCTGAAGTGCTCTGTACTTTGGCTTTTACCACTGTTACATGAAAGTAAATTGTTAAAATGGATTAGCAAGGTGGGTGTCAAGTCTCTTCTCCCAAGTAACTAGCGATAGGACGAGAGGAAATGGCCTCAAGTTGCGCCAGGGGAGGTTTAGATTGGACATGAGGAAAAATTTCTTTACTGAAAAGAGTGGTTAAACATTGGAACAGGCTGCCCAGGGAAGTGGTTGAGTCACCATCCCTGGAGGTATTTAAAAGACGTGTAGATGAGGCGCTTAGGGACATGGTTTAGTGGGCATGGTGGTGTTGGGTTGATGGTTGGACTCGATGATCTTAGAGGTCTTTTCCAACCTTAATGATTCTATGATTCTATAATAAGGCTTTGATTTGCCTGTTCCATTATACAAATACATTATACAAATGTTAGCCTTTGACAGCTTGGTTGGTTTGCAGGATGGAAGGCATGTCTCGTACCATTATTGTGCTGCAAAAACATGTAATAAAGTTTGTTTCTGTGTCAAGCAATTTACAATGGAATTAGGGACAAAAAGACTATAGAAATTAAAAATAACAATGCTGTGAACGTGGCATCACAAATATTAGATGATTGTGGAAAAGAAGTAACGAGGTTGAGTTAAAGTAAATAAATGGAATGACAAAGAGAGCTTTTCATGTGTAATTAGCAGGCTTTCCATCTAGCCATTCAAGCATCAGTCAAAGCTATTGTGCTACTAAATTATGTATTATTGGTAACTAAATTTGAAGAAGCCATAACTTGATACTCACCTGTGTCTTCTTGAAACTACTGAAACTGCTGCTGTCTAAGGACTAGTGGTAAGCAACTGAGCGTATCATCAACTCCTTAAATGGTGATCATTTAATGGTGATCAAATGGCTTTTTTGATCATGGGGAGGTTTACACGGCACCGGGCCTGCTGGTGACAGACGGAGTCCAGCTGTCTCACAAGGGAAAAAGGATCATGGCTCATGAATTGGCAGGGCTCATTGAGAGGGCTTTAAACTAGGTTCGAAGGGGGAAGGGGATAAAACCAGGCTCGCTAGAGATGAGCCTAGGGGTGGCGTGCCGATGCCGGGGCGAAATCGATAGCCCAGCTCAAGTGCATATACGCCAATGCACGCAGCATGGGCGGCAAGCAGGAGGAGCTGGAAGCCATTGTGCAGCGGGAGAGATATGACTTAGTCGCCATCACAGAAACATGGTGGGGTGACTCTCACG
>NW_008794446.1:8913181-8967350 GCF_000699145.1 Aptenodytes forsteri | reverse complement strand
GGTTGACGGTTGGACTCGATGATCTTAGAGGTCTTTTCCAACCTCAATGATTCTATGATTCTATGATTCTATGATCATGAACAGTGAAGGATAAAACCAATAGTAACAGGAGTTAATGTGTTATAGGAAGTGGCCTTAATTCACCCCGTTCGTGCAAGTGAGTGAAAACACTGTGTCTGAGGGGGTTCCCACACTGCAAAGATAGGACATGTGTGGTCTGCGTATCAAATAATGTATCAGCACAGCTGAGCAGTGAATAGATTTCACTAAGGTCTTCACCACCACCTTGTGGTAATACGAAAATACTGCAAGCGTTATAGTGCCCTGGTTTGTATCTGGGACATTGTATCTACCGTGCTCTGAGGAAAAGGAAGGGTAATGTGCAGCAATTAGCTGCTCTACTTGAATGAACTTCTGTAGCCAAATTAGCCTCGCTGCTGTGCTAATTGAGAAGAAGAAATGAGAGCCACGACAATCAATCCTTTTCTCTTTACCCGTTAGGCACCATCTGAATTTTTCTAGGATTGCTTAGCTTTGGCCTCCTCTCACACTTCAAAAGTTTAATAGCCCACCCTGCCAGCTTAGTGCTGTGCCCTCAGTGATCTGTCCTGCCATGCAGAAAACCTGGATTTATTGATGAACCTTCCTGGCTGCAGGGTGCTGGGAGAGCCGGTGGCTCTGGGGTGACAGCACCGGGGGCAGCAGGGGCTCCTGGGGACATGGCACCGGCAGCGGCAGGGCCTCCCGGGTGGCAGGGTCCTTACGCTGACCCAAAAGAGGCTGTGAATTTTACAATGACAACAGTGACGGTCTGTGTATCCCAATCCTGAGGTGAGAATGACGTAATTCATTAGTTACATTTACCTTGACAGACTCTGCAGTTAGTCCAGTTTGATGCTTTTTTAGCAGAGAACCAAGAAAACTGCTGTAGGAATGGCCTTAAAGACAAACTACCATCAGCTGCTTTCTAGTGTGCCTTGCCTCATCACAGAATAATGCCTTGGAAATAATTACACAGTAGCAAAAGTACTTAATTTGCTTTTAAAAAACGTTGCTTCTGAATGGCAGGAGATGCAGGGGTTTTTTAGATTGATTGCTGTGCTAATTACCTTTGTTAGGAACTGAATATGGCAGTAATAACCATGAGATGGATGGTTAATAAAAGAAGATATACCCAACCTTATGAGCAGAGCACCTTCTAGACACTTTTTCAGTCCTTTGTGAGTCAGTATCTCTAAAGTCTGGGGTATGCTCATAGGTAGAGGCCAAGGTTAACTGTGCCTAGCAAATCTGCCTACTGACAGTTCACTTCAGTGTATATATTGGGCCTTCTGCCTTCTTATTTCCTATGTGCCAGAAACAAGGAGGAATTTGGCATGTGCCTGGTTCTGCCAGCAAAGTCCCTCAGGAACACCTGGAACTACTCCTTCCCCCTGAAGCAGTTTCAGCTTTCCAAAAATCACCAGGAGAAACAGTCGATAAATCCTACATCATTTTGTGTTTCTCTTCTGAGTGAAACTGAGCCCTTGAAGGGCAGTGGTACTCCTTGCTCTGCTAACCTCTGCCCTCTCAGATTTGCCCTTCTGAACTTTGCTGACACCAGACTCCAGTGATGCGGACACCTTCCAACCTTCGCTTGTCTGCGGAGTGGTTTGTCCGTCATTGCTGGTGGCCCACTCTGAATGCTTAAAACATTAAAATGACTCGGGTAAAAACCTTGCTCAGGTGTCGTTGTCCCCCCACCGCCAAGATGCACAACAGAAATGTAAGATGTAACATAAACAGAGGGAAGGTGTGATGGGTGTGGATCACTTGTCTGGTGCAACCTGCTGTAGGTACCAGCAGAGACATTATCTGGGGGTGCCATATGGAGTTTATAAAGGCAGGGGGTGGGTGTGTGTGTAAATATATATGGATACAAACACACACACACACACGCACACACATACATCTTTTTTTGAAACCAGAGCCTAAATACTTAATAGTGGCAGTATGTGAGTTCTCAGCCCTTAGTACTCACCTGGACAACCAGAAGTCAGTTCTGACTGCAGTGAACTAAACCTAACTCAGACCTAAGATTAAAAAAAAGACATGTTGTGCTGACAGTTTATACAGTTTAGACATATTCTCACAATTACATGTTCTCTAGCTAGTTAGAATAACTGAATTTTGAAAAATATTCAGAAACACATTAAATATTTGTGTGCTTTCCTTACAGGCTGCATGATGTGCAGTTTTCCATTGCTGACTTTTTCATTTCTCCTTTGGTACTGTAACATAAAAAGGCCTGAATCCTTGTCTCTGTTACCAAGCACAGATCATCATGTAGCCTCTAAAAAAACCCACCAAACCAAAAAACCTGAGACAAGCAGTGCTATTTCTGCGCGAACTAAAAGGTCCACCTGATAGATCAGCTCTCGAGGAACTTAAAAGCTGATGGTATGGAACAATTGACAGGATTTAGCCTGACTGCCAAAGCAGGAAATAAAATGCACAGATGAGCTCACCATGGCCAGATGAATTGCAAGCTCCTTAGAAAGCCTATTGATCACAACGCCGTACTCCAGTGTTTGCTCAAGGTATGTTTTTCGGTCATCCGATCTACCTCAGTACTCAGACTGTGCCTTTCACTTTGATATTGGAGCACTCGGCACGCATCCTGCTGCAGCAGCAGCACTTGGGAGGCCTGGGAAACTCTCCGCTGTGAGGGGAACCAAGAAATAGAGATAAGAGCTTGGACATTGGAAGGAGGGCGAAAGAATTGGCAAACCCAACTATTCTGCCAGCATTTGAAACTGCCAAAGCATTTTTGGTGAAAAGATTTCAGCAAAGTATGTTATTTTGTTAAAGCTAATGTGTCTCAGAGAAACGTAATTTTTGACGCAGCCTTGAGCAGGAAGGACACACGCACGCCTTTCAGATGTGGTCCCCTGCTCTGTCAGGATAACAAGAAACGAAAAACTTCCCCGAATCAGAGCGGTAAGTTGAATCTCCAGCAGCGTCGCCCATTGCTGTAACAAGCAGGCAGGTAAGCCTGTTCACACACATTTACAGAACATGCCTTTTGGATGAACCCTTTCAAAAGGTTTTGCTTTTGTTCCAAAGAAAATAAAATATAATCCTCCTTATCTGAACTACAGTACTTAAGTCACCATCCTCTGTTAGCAGGAGCTTTACTAATACAGAGGCTGCATTTGCATTTACTTCCAAGGGGTACTGTGGGAGCTGTCTGCCAGGACAAGGTGAAGCACAGTCACTGCAGATGCATATGGCTGGGACAGTAACAAGGATGGGTTTTGCCTGAACGATGAAGACTTCAATCCCAGAATCACGTTTAGTAGTTGTTAAAATGAACTTGTGCTGGGAAGTACTGCAGCTGTGACTGCAAAAACCAAGAGAGGAGGGTGTGACCTTTTTTGCTTTAAAATAATAAAATAAATATGACAGTTGATACATTTTTGCATCACAGAGGATATTTTGTAGACAATAAAAAACCCCACAACAATTTTAAAACTGCACAATAAAGTTTTATAAGACACAGCTGAGGAACTTCAGCTTTGTACATGATTTAATTCAAACACGTACAATAAGAGAAAAATAATGGGAATGTAAGTTTGTACTTATTTCCAGAAAATAGATTCATTTGACAAACAGTGTTCCAAGAGTAAATAAACCTTGTAATGCAATTACTTCAGAACAAATGCACATCAAGCTACTGCAGTCCCATACACTGTACTTCAGCCGTCAACAGCCAATTCACCTGCTCTGTAGCCAGGACACTTCATTTACAACGTGTAACAGCACACAGACGGTAAGATGCACAAAGCAATGTACGTAAGATAAAAATGTTACAAAACACTTGTCAAAATAAAATATATATGCAAGTCGTCCCTAGTATTTACAACAAATAGTTTTAAATTAGAGATAGTTCAGAAGGCATCTCCTCCATACAAATGCCTAACATACAGAAAAAAAGCAGAAAGGCAGTCAAAGAAAGGTACTGTGTTAGCTATGGCTAAAGACCTTTGGCTCCAAAACTCGGTTATAATTATTTTCAAAAGACAACTAAAATGTGGAACATTTGAGTAGTCTGTCTTTGAACTCCGTTATTACACTGACCACTAAAACTCAATGTGAAATTTAGCATGGCAAGAGCCACTTGTAAAACAATCTTATTATTTTATACATCAAATGCTCTGAGTTAGATGCAATTATGGTTTGGCATTTTCCTAACTCGGTGGGAACACATTTGAGGACAATTATATTTTACTGCATCTCATGCATAAAGTCTGAGGTTGTCTGCTCAGCAGGCCATCGGGAAGGCTCTGGCTGTGCTTTATCTAAACGAGGCACAAATGTGCTTAGTAGTTGCCCTAGAACTTTTTATAGTAACTTAAAGCATGCAAAAGCGAGAGGAGAAGAACAGATGTTGCCGTCACACCTTTCTGATCATATATAAGTTTTGTGATCAGAAGGAGGATCAGGGCAAGAGTTGCTAGCATACAAACTTTTACATTTTAGTTGCAACTCTTTTTCCCAGACTCTAAAGTCAGGCTGAACCCCAAGTAAATATTTGTCTTAATTGTTGGATAATGTAATTGTGTGTTTTCATTTAACTATAATTTGTTTAAAAGGTTATGGTGGTATCTAAATTTGGCCCATCTTGTTACATTTTATCTTAATCTGTTGCAAGGTCAGATTGCAAAGAAAGACACAGAGAATACTGTAAAACAACCATGTCTGTATGTAGGGTACTATCTGTAAAACTGTCCTGAGTAATCTGCACCATGAAACATTTGCTTTTTATCGCTCTGAAATTCACTTCTTGAGAAAAAAACTGCTGCATCCAAAACCATATGCAAACATTTCTGTTCATTTTTAGGGCTAAGGCACCAGCACTACTACGTGGGGAGAGCCTTCATGGGCACCGACGTGGCAGAAGATACATCCCAAAACCTCCTTTTTTTTCCAGCACTCCACAGAACCGAGCCCTGGAAGGAAGTAGGTTTTAGCAAAGACACACATGGAAGTAAGTGTGAATCTCATAAAGTCTTAAGGTCCAGCTGGGTAAGCTTCTGGGTGAGCACTGCAATCCAACTTCAGACTTTTTTTTTTTGCATCTAGAACAAGTCTTTCAAAATGTGATTATGAAAAACATCATCTCCACTTCCACAGTACGTGCATCACTTTGGTTTGCAGGCCTGAACGTGGCAAGTACCCACAAAAATGGGTATGTAAGAAACACAAAAGGGTTACTCATTTAAGGGGAAGGGCATGCATCCATGCCTGCATTTGGAAGTCTGCTCCTTGTGTTTAAATTGAGCATTTAGAATTATCTTTTAAAAAAATCTGAACAGAAATGGCTTGTTTTAAACATCAAAAGAAAAATACAACCCAGCCAACTTTTTTTCACTAACTTTCCCGTGCATTTTCTTTAAGCTGGATCGTTGAAAATATCAGTGCATGTTTCCAGTTCTTAACTGTTTCAGGTCATCTTCCATCGCTATGGGAAAGCACAAGCAATGAAGTTCACTATGCAGTGAACAATTAGGCTGAGCATCACCAGACTTTGCATTATTGCTGAGCTATATACACAAGGCATTTGAAATGTACAGTTGTCAAAAGATATCATTTAAAATCAAAACCACAAACCTGGGCTTTGCAGAAGTTGCCGCAAAGTTATCAAATCACAAAATCTAGCGACTAGTAGGCTTCACAACACTGATGATAAATAAAAATATAGAGGTAACAATAGTAGTAGGAACAAATACATGTTTAAAATAAGGCTTTTTTACATTGTTGTTAGGATGCCTGGCCTCTAGCCCCTTGTTTGTTCTTCATATATTACAGATTCATGACAAAGCTGATTGTGTCCATTGTCAAAGAGTACCCTTGGATCTATCCTTATCATCAGATAATGCCCCTAATCAGCAGCATAGGGTAAAATATTGTAAAGACATTCATAGCAAATCAGTTCTGAAACATACGGAGTCTTTCTTTCCTTCCATATTACCAGCAGTCTTGTCATCCTTAATGAGAGCTATCAAGCAGAAATGATCAGTGCTGCAAATATCAAGATCCTGTTTCTTCCTGATGGCTTTTTAAAAGTTATTCTCCCAAATCAACTTCATGTCATAGGCAAATCATAGCAATGCAAATCACGTATTGCATATGCTGGCCAGAGCTGATCTTAATCGAGTCAGGTTCTTCCCCTTCCAATACAGACTGACGACTCTGAGACAAAAATCCATCTCCAGTCCACACAATTTCTCTGTCCCTTCCAGTAAGGATTTATCTTTCTTTGTGAAGTAATAATTGGTCAAAATCCATTGTCAACTGACTGTGTAGAAGAAGCGTGGATCCAGACCACTTCCATATATTTACATTACCATTCATCCATTTTCTAAGTCAAGTTATATGAATACAAAGTGTGAGAACTATGTAACATAGCCAGCAGTCAGCACGTACCGTCTCAACTCTGACTTTGTACATTCACATTATCTCCATTAGAAAATAAAAAAATACTTTTTACACAGAGAAATAAGCATATTGGAAATATAAAGAAGCATCTCCCAGGCGAAGAAGTGCGCAAAAAGTGATATAAAAGCTCTATACTGAAAAGCATACATGCATGCAATATATTGCTGTGACTGAAAGTAATCAATCTGAGATGCCCTGGGCTCCTCTTGTTTCCACTTGTGTGCAATAAATGCACATATCTTTACAGTCCATTTCACACTCTGTTCATATTTCTATATGACAGAGTAAGATTTCCCTGTTCCAATCTGGAATATGGTAAGGCCTTGCGGGACGTTCTCCTGCCATTTGGCAATTTAATAGAAAAAGACAGGAAGGATTAGGGTCCACTAAATTCTGCAACAGCTGGTTAATCACATGGGATGTCTCCACCTGATCTTAATGGGTGGTCTCTGCTCAGTGCTCCAAAAGGAAGGAGAAAACTCTCCTCAGATTCCTTGCTGATATACCCTTAAGGAAAAATTCCTCCCTATCCTAAATTTGGCCATCAATATAAGGTTAAGAAAAATGAAATGTTACAATGACCTGCATGATTCCATCACTTCTTCAACATAACTAAGAAACAGAAATCAAATTCTGCTGCTTCAGAGTAACAGCAAGTTGTCTTTGTCAGAAGGGAGACTGCTCTTCATCAGCAATGCCGACACTTGGCAACATTGACTTCAGAGCAGTCTTGAGGAACTTCATTCTTCTTCTAGACAAATGTTGTATTTCTGGCTCAAGGGAGCCCAAGGTTTTCGCTCCAAAACTGGAGATTCACTGAGCTCAAATAAGCTTAACTGTGTCTCCAAGGTCCTTCTCCGGAGGCAAGCCTCCCTCTGTGCCGATGTCCTTCCCAGGCCCTTGGCCTCTCACTTTTTAAAGGGGGTGAGTTTGTTGAAGGTATGCCAGAAGAGGGATGGCTTCCGCTTGGGTTCTGCCAGGGCAAAAACCTGCTGCTGCGGGATGCTGGTAGGCACAGTGATGTGGCGCTGATGAATAGGATGCAGGCTTTGGTGTGGAGGAGGCACAGGACACCCGTTATAGCTCACACCTGCAGAAGGAACAGTTTAAGAAAGCATATGAGTCAGCTAACAGAGCAACCAATACTGGGAAAATTTAAGCACAGGACCATGGGACAAATTCAATGGTCAATAAAGCCAGTATGAATTTTGCCATGATCCTGAACAGAAGCACTACTAAAGGTTACCTTTTCTGATGTTAGACTTTTTAATTGCTGCATTGATTTGGCTTAAGAAGAGAGTAATACCAGTAAAAATAACATTACAGAATTACCAAAAATAAGCAGCAGTTTCCCATAGCCTGGCTATATTGTTTGCACAAGTAAATTCTGGTATTTCAAAGGAATGACAACACAGTAGATACTCGTATTTTAGTCAAATCTCAGAATAAGGCTGGGTAAAATATTGCTACCAACATAAACGTTATTTCTTCAATTTGGAAAATATTTTTCCAGGCTAATGTTCTCAGACTTTGACCTTTGTGCATTCTGAACAGAATCTCCTGATCACAATCTTCAGCCACTCCCCTGAAAATCTGGACAGGTTTTATAAGTATCTAGTGATTGATAAAGAGAAAATGCTTTAATAATATTAATTCCAGGCAGCAGAGGACTACCTAACATCAACTTCTTCACTCCTTCAGACTTAATGTGGTCCCACTTGCTCAGTTTATTCTCTCAACACACTAGAGATTTACCCAAATTTGACCTGAAGATAGAAAAGGACAAAATCACGGTGCATTTTCTGAGAGAGAAAAGGAATAAAAAAGCTGTTTCCAGAGAAACACGTTTCTAGCCTATCCTTCCTTCTAGTCCAGGACAGAAGGAAGCCATTTTGAGTTTATTATCATAAATACAGCAACACATGGCTTGCAAAAAGGACTTTAGGATATTTTAAACAAAGCACAGAATTGCTAAAGAAGAACAAGCTGTTTGAGTAAAAGCAAAGGAAGGAATCAGTAACCCTCATTTCTAATTTAATCTCTGCGTGCATTTTCTTACATCCTTAAATAAACAGCTTGCCTTACCTCTTCAGTTTCTTCTCTAATAAAGAGAATACTGACTTGCCTGTCTGAAGGCAAGTCTCTCCCCCAGGAGACCGGGGAGCTGATTTAGTAGACAGTTTCCAAAGGCATTGGAATTTGGTATTAAAATACAGGTTAATGGAAATTATTTGAACTCCATGTAAACCATGAAAATTTTTTAAAAGATTGAAGAACTCAACCATAGCCAGATTGTGCTATTTCCTAACATAAAGAACACTGGAACACAGTAAGAATGTAAAGCAATTCTGAACACCCACCTTTAATTTTTCCATGCCTTGACTTACGGGCATTCTGCATGGCTTGTTTCTTCTGGGTTTCTGAGATTTCCATTCCTATGTCAAAGTGTAATATTAGGGCACTGGTATAAAAAAACTGTATCTAATACTTGATTACATTAAATTAAAACAAATAAGTAAACCATATTTTAAACAATTTTTAGTAAATCTTAATAGTAATATACCTGAAGTTTTTAGAAGTATGTTTTACTTTGTCATATAAATTTAAAGATTGCTTTTCACTGGGATAACAATAGGAACATTAATTTGCCTGTAGATTACTGGGAAAAGCTGCTTTCCAGTTCCTGCAAATGGCAATTACTGAGGTACTAACCACACAAAAGTTCTTTTTATAGCTAAGTCCAGATAACAAGAGATTAAAAAAAAGTGTAAATTAACACTTCTGAAAGCTACAAGCCACGAAGTAATAGATCACAAATGCAGAATCTGTTTCTTTTTTCACTCACTCTGAGCTAACTTGGGGTAACAAATTGAAGTCGCTGGTGTTGCAGTAGTACAAATTTGGATATCTTTCCCTCCACTCGGAGAAGACAGTATCACATAATCTGCCAGACACCGAAGCAGGCTGTGACGTGGCTGTGGCTGCACCAGACTGGGTCTGGATCCCTCTCTCCAGCTGTACTCTCATGTACTTGTTTGCATACTTGTATGACTTACATGATGCTATAGTATGTGGTCAATCCTATACTATTTACTATCATGTGACAGGTGTTTGACTGATCTGTGCTGAGTACAGAGATGCCAGACATCTGCTATGAAAGGTGACACCAGTGACTGGTGTTGTCTGGAGCCCATGTACAGGCTACTCCAGTCTCCTCTCCCTGCGCACAAGACAGTTGAGATACATGGATATGTTACGTTTGCACAAGGAGACAACAGGGTGCACATGCTGTCACTCATTTCACTCATATGCACATAAAGAGCACAGAAGTTGCAATTCAAAGTCAGAATGAAGCGTCTGGTTTGGTTCCGTTTTGCATCTTCCCGCACTTCTCTATACTTTTAAAACTCCCTTTACTTTTTTAGCCTGAACTTATGAAGAAGTTATTACAAATCAGCGTATTAACTTACAATACAACAGCAGGTAGCCGTAATTTTGGGGTAGCAGAAGTTTTTTTTATTCTGCAGGGTTTTTTTTCCTTTATAGAAACAAGGAAACAGATTAAAAAACCTGAAAGCAATTTCATCAACAGAGATCAGACCACTTTCTTAGGGTTATTATTAGCGGTTTGGAGAAGGATTTTTCGGCTGTGGCCTTTTCTTCCCATATATTCATAAAAGCTAAGAAAAGCTATATATGGTTTGGGAGACAGTGACTCACACCAAAGTGTCTTTGAAAATAGAAGTAAAATGCCATTTGCAGTTCTGAATTGGAAGAGTATTTGTTCTCTGAATGGTTAGATTAGAGGCTTTGTGTCAAGTCCAGCAAGATAGCTTACAAAATCAACAAGATAAATTTAAATCTGAGGTTGAGAATACTGGCGCCTTTCCACTGGTTTTGGCTAAAGGAAATGTTCAATTATGCCAAAAAAATGAAATTTTAGAAAAGAAGCAGTCTTCTGAGTAATGGAGAAAACGTGGAAAAAAAATTGTGACTGGCAAGACCAAATGGACATTAGCTATTACAACTCAGCTATCTTTCCTCTGGTTCATGTGCCAAAACAGGTACATCGGAATAATGAGTTGCGACATTTGAAAAGCAAGTTTCCAGAAGGCTGGATGTTACATGGGCAGAAAAGACTGCAGGTGCCTATGTGGCATTATCAAAATACAGTTTCTCATCATACTGAATTTTCTTCACTATATTGCACAATGCCTGAAGAGCAGCAAGCACGATGGACCCTCCCTTGCAATCCTTGTGCTCAGCACTGTGGGAATTTGTGACCCAGCCCTAAATAAGGGTTAGTGCTGTTACAACAAATCTCATCATTATCACTGCTACCACTGTTGGATGGTTTCCCTTTTTAATATCATATGTTGATTTTCATGAGGTCCCAGTAGAATAACTAATGACATTTAAGGCTGTAGCTGCTACACCTTTGCAGTTTCCTCACACTTGGGGATTTCTGCAGCAGTGTCACTTAGAAGGAATGGTAACACCCCACTGCCTGCACAAGACAGACCTGCTGCTGCCCAGGGCAAGCAGTAGTGTGAGCCTCAGAAACACCCTGACATATAGCATTTAGCCCGCTCAACATACTCTCCCGGTGCTCCATAAAGCAACCACTGCAGGAGAAGGTATAGATACAGATTTGAAGAGCTCAAGAATGCTCCTCAGAAAGGATGGGAATGGAAAATGTTCACATTTTATTTTCTTTTGCTCAGTCCTACTCACAAAAGTGCAGGAGCTGTGATTTATTCCATATCGTCCTTCCATATGACTGTACTACTGTTCTTGTCATCCAGCATCGCAGCTGGAGAGCTACTCACAAAAGTGCAGGAGCTGTGATTTATTCCATATCGTCCTTCCATATGACTGTACTACTGTTCTTGTCGTATGCTGGAGAGGAGGCTTTCTGTAACTTTGTTGTAAGAGGGATTGTTTGGACACTCATCATCAGATCCTCTGCATTGCTTTATTACCTTCTGATCACCTTCACCCTTTTGCAGTACCCACTTCATTTCAGAGTTCTGTTTAGGAAAGACAGCCACCACCCATCCCCATGAGCACAAGGTGACTGAGCAGAGAAACTCACGAAAGCCATCAGTGTTGTGCCCAACAGGATCATAATGTCACACCGTGATGTTCAGCACAGGAGAAGAGTTGGTTTTGAAAAGTTTGGAAAGTTTGAGGAAAGTTTAGCTGTGGCTGCTTCATTGTTTAGTCTAGACTCGAGATGACTGGGGTTAATTGCAACAGTTGGTGCAATGGGGAAGAGTTAAAACGGGTTTTAGAGTATGAATTGGTAAACTTGAAAGTATTTTCTTCGACTTACGGACTATCTACAATACATATGGAGGAGGCCTTATTTTTGTCATATTTAGAACAGTATCAAACAAGAGAAAGCCACTAAGGTTAAAAGGTTTACATTTGTAATCTAAGGGTTATTCCTGTCTCCCTAGTCTTCTGACGAGGTGTTTTAAGTGAACATGGAATATGAGATTTGGCATTTTGTTTAAATTTTAATAATTTCTGAGCTATATCATCCACTTCACCGGACTTCCAATTTTAACCTGCTGTCATCCAAAGCCTAAGCCTGAAGACTGTTATAAAAAGGAGAAGTTCTCATGCAGTCAACACACAGATATGCACTAATATTTTCATTACTTCTTTAGGAATATTAAAAAGAGTTTTATTTTTCTTATTAGTGTTGCCGTCTTCTTTGTGTATGTTTTGCCAATGAGATTTTGCTGGAGCTTTTGTCACTGATCTTAAAGGAAGCATGAAACTATGCAAAAAAAAAAAAACAAAACAAAACAATCCTAATGTACATTCATACAGAAGACACTGTCCTTAGAGTGTCCCACAGGCTGTGAGTCTAAAGCTGATCCTAGGAGTTGCTACCTTTTTCCCTGCTCACTCAAGGTTAGGCTTCATTTCTCTGTAAACTGCCCAGTGCTGCTGTCGTTGGGTTTGTAACCAATGATACTATGCAACTGCACAGGTCTCCTCAACACAGGAGGTGCCATTGTATGACATTGACAGTATAAATCTACAATTATTGCTGCTTGGCTTTATAATAAAGTGTCCTTTACAAACAGATGTTTTGGGCCAAGACTCATACAAAAGTGCTAGGATTTTGGATATATTTTTATTATTGATTGGTCTTTGTGAATTGCATCTTGTCATATCGCATCTCTCATTCTGCTCCGTAATGCACCAGAATCACATGGGTTACGCTGGGACACGGATGTCATAGCTAACTGCCCTGGACCTTTGGCCCACAATGACAGAGCAAACACACCTGAACAGGCTTCATTTACACAGCTAAAGGTCATGTCGGGTAAGAAAGGGACACCAGTCCCAGAAGGCAGAGCGCACATCTGCACAAGGCATAAAGAAGTGTAAAAGCAAGAACATTCCCCTTTGTTTTTATCACCTTTTAGAGAGGAAATCCTTCCACTCACCCATTTCCTTGTCTTCCTGAACTCTTCTCCTTTCGCTTTCGCATGCCTCCATCCATCTCTTTTTATCCTCCTGTTTTTTTGCACAGAACAAATGAATCTCTTCTGTTGCTCTGTTTATTATCTTAAAAGCATTCTTGACATTAATGTAGAAGTCTTTGTCTCTGCCATCTTCGGTGTCCACAATTTCCATCTCATCCATGTCAATACGATCCTTATAATACAAGATGTCCCTTCTCAGTAAGTCCTTCTTACAGAACACAAGCTGATGGTCAAAAAGGAAGAAAGTCCTTTGCTGGCTTTTGCCTTGCTTTGATATTTTGGTCAGTTCTCCTGAGTGGATCAGTTCTGAGCTTCTGGCTAACACATCTGGTCCCTAAGAAGATATATATATGTAATAAGTAAATAATATTTTAAGATCTTACTGTGTGGCTAACCAGTCTCATTTTATAATCAAGTCTTAAGTTCATTTGTTTTTCTTGTATTTTTATTATTAGATTTGAAAATGTCGTAGAACGTAGATAATCTCATACAGGCAAATTCAATGAATGCGGTTCTGCTCTACTTTACTTCTGCATAAATCAGGAGGAAACTCATTAAAGTCAGTGAAGCAGGTTCAAGTTCTGACAGAACTACCAAAAATCCAAAGGAGATTCTATATGTCTAGCATTTTAAAAAAATCCATTTTGTCATCTCAATCCAGTGTCATCTCAAAGACAAGTGTCCATGTTAATACATGCTGCTTTTCCTGATTTATAAACAAGGTAATCATTAACAGATTCACTGCAAATGAAGCAACTGGACTTTTAACCGAGCAATGACCAGTTGAAAAGTAGACACCATGAGCTACCTACTACGCAGAAAGATGTATCCTGTAGAGGACATGAAGTACTGTACACAGTACCTTTGCTCAGGAAAGGGACAGGCTGACACTTACCTCCCAGTCTACGATAGAGACTTGCCAATGAGCAATCTTGTCTATGCTTTCTAGTCTTCGTTTTCGCTCATTGATCAAGCACGCTACGTTCTTCATAGCCTCATATGCAGCTTTTATGTTGTTATAATCACTGTGAAATGTAGGCACATTTCAAAGATCACTTATGCAATGGATATGATGCAATCACAGACTGTGACACACTGCTTGAAGTATTAGCCCACATTACCCATTTATCCCTCTACTCAGGGTACTTAAATAAGAGAAACCTGATTCTCAGCTATCCTGAACCTCACATGGCAGTCTGTACAATTCAGTGCTGCTGTACTGCTAGGCTTTGTCCAGGAGCAAATTATTAAACTGGTGGAAGGAGGCAAAGGAGGTAGATTAATGAAGTGCAATACTGTCTCTACTGAAAACAATGGTAAAACTCCCATTGTATCAGCGATACCCACATTTCACCGAAGGAATTTGTTTTTAAGCAAGATTTTAGTGCGATTTTATTGGGAAGGGCATTCCTTCAATCATGTTTAACAACTGTATTTTCTCCTTCTTGTTCCCAATGGCTGGGTCAATGAACGCAAACAGAGAACACTATGTGGGCAGGAAAAATACCGAAAGCAACCTCAAACAGGGTGAGCGAGGGACCCAAGAACATGGGCACCGAAGAGAGGAATTAAAGGAGACAATGCAGACTGTTTTCATGCAACAAGTGTGTGAGAGCCAAGATGGTCACCTTCCCCTGCCTGCTCCAGGTCAAATGCAAGCCTCCTGCCCTTATTCCATTGCTCTGCTCCCCTCCTTCTTTCCCTGAGCTCCCCACATGCTTGTGAATCTCCTCAACCTGCAGGCAGGTTTTCATTCCCCTTTGAATAGCATCCATCACTCCTTCACCTTCCTCAAATGGAGTCTCTGAGAAGAGAAGGAAAGAGACGTGTTTCTCGCCTTAGAGTCCCAGCAGAGCAGCTGCCTTCCGTCCTTTATCAGAACGCCTCTTGCAGAAAAGGGGGCCAGAGGTAGAAAACAGCACGAGCCAGAAATAAATCCTGCAAAGGGGTCAGCCTCGCTGTCGTTTTTATCTGCTTCTGTCTCAGTTCCTATTTTCATCAGCTGCTGCTGATGGATGCGCTTCCCTTCTAAATCTGCACGTTACTCTCCTCTATTTATATCTATGAAAACTCTTTTCTGCCACACTGTATACAAAAAGTGAGATTAACAATAACAAGATTCTACTAATGTCAGGGAGATGTCCCACAGGGTGACCGCATGATATCCACACTGCTACTCTTGCCCTTCCTTATCTCAGTTCCTTCTTTCTCTATTGGTGTGTAACGTTATTCCGCACTTGCTGCATAACCTGTGGCCTTCATGGCAGGCTGCGCACATCGGATCTTCAAACTTTTTATGAAAACAAAACAAAAAGCTACCAAAAAACCCAGTTGGCTGGAGCTTTACCAAGGCTCCGTGTGGGTGTGGGCCTGCCTGTTTGTGAGCATCTCTGTACACTGAGCACCTGTCTGTGCTTGTAGGCATCTCTGGATGCTGTGCCACAGAAGAGGAAAACAGGTACTATGGGTGGAAGGTGGCAAGACCTCCCTGTCATTTCATCTGCAGGTTTAATAGCTCACAGAATAATCTTTCTAAAATTGGTAGCAGTGAAAGAGATACCCATGTTAGTAATTGTTATTGCAGGACTTCCCAGGTAGCCACAGAACTGAATGGAGGCATTTCACACCTGAATGTCAGTACTTCACATCCCCTATATTTCGCCCCTGGCAAAAATCCTGTGGTCTCCAGGGGGAGTTTTCTCAAGGTTAAAGAAGTGCAGACTTTGGCCAAGGAAGCATTGCCTCAGGCTGCATTTGGACTTTGAGCACAGGGGTCACAATGGAACATTTTTCTTGCAGTTGTACAAGGTAAAAAGGCAGACATTTAAAGATAAAATCTTAATTTAGTCAAATATTTAATCAGCTCAGGGGTATACTAGAAAGGCTCATAACCTGCAACTTCAATTCTTATTTATCCCAGCTGAAAATCTAATATCTGGACTTTATTGCAAACAAAGGCAATGTTTATTATTAAGAAGTTTCTAAAAAACATTACCTCCAAACTTGCTCAGATTGTGTTTTTTTCTAAGGCCCTCTTTACCTTTTCTTGTGTCCACAACATTCATGCAGCTTCTCCCTTTCTTCCGTGGATTTCCGTCTCCTTCATTTCTTTGACACGTTGGCTTTTTTTCACTCTGATTTACACATCCTCCCTGCATCCTATTTCAGCACCTTCTTCCTTTCCTTCTCCCTCTTTCACTTATTCCTCATTCTGCCTTGCATCCTGTCAGTCCCCTATGCTGCATTTTCAGATACTGTTTTTGTTAATATTTGTGATGGTTCCAAGATGCCCATCTAGGACGGAGCTCCTGTCTATAGTGGTCAATGGGAGCTTTGTTCCAGATCTCAAAAGCCTCAGTGTTGTGTCACCCAGAAAGCTTGAGTAATTAGGTGTTATTACTATCGTAAGATTTGTTTTTTTCATTCTCTCACCTGTGCTCCTGAGTGGTGTATTTGAGCAATTCTGCAAGCTGCAGAGGGTACTTGCAGATTTTCTGAACGGGCGTGAGAAGAAAGCCATCAATGGCAATGTCAATCATCTGCTGAAGCAAGCGACAGGCCTCAAAGAAGTGACGGTATTTGCCCTGTTTCATTAGTTTGGCAAGTTCAATGCAGGCACTGGGATGATTGTTACAATACTCTGAATAAATAGCAAAGCCTTCTTGCTATAAAAAAAAAAAAGTCAAAGCTTTAACTAAAGTATTTGTCTATAAAGGAGGAAAGATATTTTTGTAACATCTATTATATCTAATTAAATTAATTAATCCATTTCCTATATTGTTTCCAGACTGATCAGCCTTGAAACTATGCAGAAATCTACTTTGTAACTGTCAAAACTATGTACCTTCTTTGTAAGAACACAGAAATAGAGGCCTCCATTGAGTGAGGATAATCAAACCCACTTTTAGAAGTACTTTTCTTTGGGAAGACAGCTATAGGCTTAGCAAGTGTCTATCATGAACTCACAGCCTCTTTCCCCACCACCTTCTTTCCTTATTTTCTTTAGGAAGTTTTTGCATGCACAATATGAGATCACTGCAAATAGTCCAGCTTATCTGTGGTCATTACAGTTTTGAAAAGGAAACTTAAAATTGTGTACAAAGTTACATGCTTGCTAAAGATGAGGAGAAATCTAAAACAATTAAATAATTCTTTAACTGTAAATTATTTTACATTCTAAAATGCTACTTATACATAGTTTAGTATTTGATAAGCACTTGTTACTAAAATCCCCTCCTAACATGGTAATTCAGCATTTTGTTATCATATTTTGTTAATTTCATAAATAAAATCAACTTTTGCAACGTACATGTTGAAGAAAACATGACCCTATTTCACTTAGATGAGGTTCTTCTTTGTTGTACTGTTTCTCAAGATCCTTCAGAAACTTCCTTTGGAACTTGTAAATATCTTCAATATTTCCAAAAATGGTGCTTAACTGAGCTGCGGTGAACATTCCTGTATGTTTGCGACACTGCCGAATATAACCCTGGAAATGAAATAAAAAAACCTCTTTAGTTTGAAGATGTGAAAACAGGTCCTACCCTGAACAAGCCCATTTGAGCTGGCAAAACCCCTGTGACCTACAGGCAGGTGAGTGATTTCCCAGCCATACACACTCACATGGACATGCAATTTCAGATTTGCATCTGAACTGTTTACACATTGGTTCTTGCAGTCCGACTTCCGTCTCACAGTACCGTAAATGAACCAGAAACCTGCAGAGTGTGTAAAGCCCATTCGCATCTCCTTGTTACACCTACCCGCCAGGCTGGAGGCAAGGCCGGTGTAAGGCCCGTGCATGCTACTACTTTAGCTGCCGCGCTTTTTCATAGCAATTTCTCTGTGCCATAACAGTTCTTCTCTATGTGGATAAGAATAAACCCTAAAACAATTAACACAAGAACAATTTCTACCAGGGCTAAAGTACTGGTTCCTTAACCAGTAGGTAAGTAGGGCACAGTCTAAGCCAGAGAAGCAAAATGAAGAATGTATTATAACGCATTCAGAATGCTGCTGTTTGGTAAAATCCGTATGGTATTGGCAGGAGGTAACAGTATTGGCAAGACCGCACATGAAAATATAATCACTTTTCCAGTTTTTTTCTCTTTACTTTTAAGAACACCACAGGGGTCCAGTTCACTTTATTCGTATCCAGTGTTAAGCAGATACACAACTGAGTCCTCCAGTTTTAAAATGTCCTGGGAGCAAATTCTGCTCTGCCATCAGTAACCGACATGAGATTGCATCGGCATTCACATAGCTGAGAAGCAAAGGTACGATCGAGGGCCTCTTAGGGCTGAAACACGCAGCAGCAGCTGCCACGCACAGCCGGCACATCCTCAGGTACCTGTCCCACAAAGCTGAGCGTGGCGAGGAGTATACAGTGCAGGGGCTGAATATCCAGGAATAGCTGCTGTGCTCATACTCTCATATCAGCTATGGCGCCGGGGTACAGATGAGTGCGAAGGTTAACTGGTATGATAGGGGTTATCTGCCAGGCTCCTCCGTTTAGCTGCTTTCAGGCGGGTTTCCCCCAAATTGCTTTGGGAGCAAACAGCTGTAAAAAGCCTTCCAATTGCTCCGGTGAGGTTTACCAGGAAGCGACCCTGAATATTGCTGGCACTGTAATAAATATTCCTGTCTCCTCCACAGCCATCTGCTCTGAGAGCTATGAAGTGGCTACGCTGCAAGCCAGCTACCACATTTAGTACTGTTAGGAGGATAACTCCGACAAGGAAAACTAATGCCTGTGCAGCTCTTATAATGTGGACTGCAGACACTTCTTGAATGTAAAATGTTTTTCTGGGTATACTCCAGCTTCATGATCCTGACTGCACCAGCCCTAGTGATTCATTCTAGTGCAGAGCCTGCAAATTTGGATTACTATGTGCAGTAGCTTTTCCGGCTTAGTCTTACTTGAGTATATTTTCAGCGTTATGTCCTGCTTGCACCACCCTACAGATTCACTTTGAGGAAAGCAGACCACCTCTACCCCACATGTTGAACATGGAGCATCACTTCTCTACTAGGAAAATGTGTGTTTGCTCTCTTGTACTAAACTCAAGAGGCATGTCAGATTTTAAAAAAGGGGTATAGAATATATGCATTAGATAAAAATAATTATTAATATCAGTCTAAGAATTAATAGGTCAGTAAAATATGAAAGTCATGTCCTAGAACTCAGCTAACCATGGCAGCGACACAGCTGCGTGTACAAATTCCTCCCTGATCTTTTAGGCACACAGTCAAGCTTACTCACTTAAGTAAATAGTGAATCTAAATGACCAAACTTACATTTTAATCTTTTGAAATTAGCCAATTAGCAACCAATTTCTGTCTTTTTGTTTTCCCTTTTTTCTTTCTTCAAAATGCATAAAGGCCTGATCTAAAAACAAAAAAAAAAAAAAAAAAAAAAAAAAATTTCCAAAAATACCGCTGTCTTGTCTACTTTGTTGTCCATGAACGAATCTAATGATGAGTGGTGGACTAAAGGATGACAACATGACAAATACAGAGAGAGACCTAGCAAACTAAGGGTACAAAGAATATTTTGGTAGGTCGCTTAGCACCCTTCTAGATGCTAACCACAAATACAAGTCAAATACAGGTCAAATGCGTCACAGTCCACATCAGAACAGGCAAACTTCAGTGAAAAGTATTAAGAAGCTTCTTGTCCAAGTGTGAGCCTCCAACAAAATTTGAACAAAAAGCAGAACCCTCCCCATTTTATGGTTCAAACAAGCAAGGTAGTTCTAAAACACCTTTAAAGACTTCTTCATAGCTACTAAGCATCCAGCAAAAATCTCTTTGCTGGAGAAAACAAAAAAAAATCTCACCCAGCAAACATTCTCTTTGCAAGTTACTTTCAAGAAGTTTTGTCCCTGAACTGTAATTGATTTTATTAAAGTTACTGAAAGTTTTCTATTTAAACGAAGTGTTAAAAAGTTCTAAATAAACTGGACTTCCTTCTCTCATTATTATGGAAATAGCAGTCAGATAAGCAAAGCACTTTTTCCATGTCAAAAGTGGAATGTTTTTTTTTTAAAAAGGAAGCAGTGCCTTGTGGCACCCGGCAGAGAGGAAAGCCATAACAGGACACAAGAAGGGTCTGACTGACAGCCTCAGAAGTGCAATTGGGAATATTTTGATATGAGAAACCACTCCGGTTCTCAACTTATGTGGGATGTTTTGTTCACATTAGGTCAGCAGAATGCCCTCAGGTTAAAGCATGTACCTCACAGATGTCCTTGAGATGCTTGATATAGACTCGTTCTGTGTTCATAATTTCCTGTATAACGTTGGTTCTCATCTGATCCTTGTTTTCAGCTATTTTCTGACGATGCTTGCTAATATCTGCATCTTGTTCTTCATCCTGAATACTACTACAATTTTCTGGCACTTCTTCCTGATTAACTCGCAGCTGCAGCCAGAACAAACAAAACAAACTAGAGTTAAGCAGCAAACTTTTACAAAATGTGATAAAACTGTTACAAACTTCTTACAATTAAGAGAGGACAATTAAGAGAACAGAAATGTTCCCATTCTTACCTTATAGAGAGGGTTCCACAACAGGATTTATTTCATTGTACCCACTGCATATTCAAATAAAGTGTTGAGATTTCTGTCTGGTTAAATACATGGCTTTCTACTCACAGTATCTGAGAGATACCATGTTGTGTTGCCTGTGTATTTTTCAGACTTAAGCTTATTTCTGACCCTTACTAATAATCTGTACGATGTGGATAACAGCACCTCATTTTTCAGCTTTTGTCTGATTGCCCATGTTGGCTGGAGATCTAGGAAGGGCAAAGGCAGGAACCATCTCTTGCACTTTGTGTAGTACTTCATACAGTGTAGCCCAAGCTTCATTACAGGCTCTCAAAAAGTACTTTAAATTAATTTCTAAAACATAGTTCGATTTTATACCATTCAAGAGTTAGACTGTCATTAATCTGGCTGAGTTCTGACTGGGGAGTCCAGACTGTGAACCAGATTCCTACATGTTGTGATAATAAATTAAGCCCTATTTTACCAAGAAATCCCTGCAGCATAGCTTTCCCCACTCCCTCATGAAAACTGCTGTGTCCTCTCCGTATGCACTCCTTGCTCCTGGTTGAGCCTTCTGCTGCGCTCATTTCTGCTTGAGAAATTCCTTTGGTTACAAAAGGACCACACAAAGAAAGAAGCCAGAGTAAAACGTGTCAGAGGAGCTAAGGGATCTTGGGGTGTGAATCTCTATTGCTATTTTCCTTGTGAAGTCATTAGGAGTTACACCACTGATGTTCAGATACAAAGATGCTGAGGATCAGGCCCTTCACTTAAATGTAATGCCATGACCATTGCTGTTGCGCTCTGCTGGGAATCTCACGTGACAATGGTGCAAAAGCAAGAGAGTTACTCACCCTGACAAAGCTAGCTGGAAACCAGGCTTCCTTATCCTCGTTTCTTCCCCACCACCAGTCTTTGTTGGAAGCTTCTAGGACTCTAATGACATCTCCAGCTTTGAAGCCCAGCTCTTGATCATCCATAGTCACATGGTCCCAGAGAGCTTCTGCATAGACAATGCTGCCATCGCTTATCAGCTGAGATGGGAAGAAAATAAGGTTGTGAAGGACATAAGATAAGCAATGAACTGTTTATAAATTACTAAAAGATCAAAATACCTCACTAGGGTGCCCATGATTACTCCTATTACAGGATAAAACTAAAATTCTGGATTTTCAGAAACCTATGCGTATATTTATTAGTGAGAACAATTAGAGTCCTACTCCAGGGCAGTTACATAGGCTAACGAGTTACACTCCCAGTGAAGTACTAGTCACTGTGCTCTTCCCTTGGCATCTGCTCGTGGGCCCTGCCAGAGACAGGACACCACGGCTGCTGGATTCTTCGCTATGCTGGCTACTGCCATTGCACTTTTTATTAATATGAAACCTCAGACCTGTGGAAAATACCACCATGCACCCACCCCCCGTCGTTACAGCAATGCAAAGCCCAGGACGTTACCTCATTAATTGCTAGCTGTTCCCCTCCGGGCTGCAGGTACCTGGGAGTGGCTTGGCAGAGCTCCTCGTAACTGTAATCTTCCTCACTGCCATTGTCGTCGACTAAGGCCGAAGATTCAGTCCCACCATCTGCAGCAACTAAAACAAAGGTGCAACAGCTGTTTGCTTCATCATTTTTATGATTCCCCCAGAAAAACAATGCAAGAGGAATTGCTGAGAAGTTGTCTTTGTTGTCACGAATATAACAATAACAACAGAAGTGGAGGGCAACAGAGCTCTCAGGAAAACCCGTTTTCCTCCATTAAGTAGTTTTTACTCTTCGGAATTTTTCTCATTTAGCAGCTGACGAAACTGAGAAATTCTCCTTTTTGTGTGCAAAAAATAGAACCACAACCATTATTTATTTATTGTTTACCCAGAGGAAATCTCAAATGACCTGAATCAGAAGGGAGGTCTCAACGCCATTTCCCACATGGCAGATGAGAGAGCTCCAATGGGCCCCCGGCAGTCAGAGGGGGCCGCTGTCAGTCCCAGGCTGGGTGCCGTCACATCGCCACATCCCCTGCAGGGATGTAACGACCCAACACCTCCGTGCCCACCCACCCGTGAGAGGCGTGGGCAGCCCACGCCACAGCCCCTGCTCTGAGCCGGCTGCCGCCACCTCTCCCACGTGCTGGGGGAGGCTCCGGCAGCACTGAGGTACCTACGGGGAGGCCCAAGGGGATGGGGAGTCTGGACTGAGCACGGTGTAACTGCCTGAGAAAAAACTTGTTCTAATTGCCCCAAATCACAAAAAATTCTTGGTTTGACAACTGTACATTTTCTGACTAAAAAGGCAGCTTTGTAAAGAAATAGAGGCCAGAACTAAGATGGGCTTCATCTTATTACACAGCCACATAAACCAAGAGAAGCATCATGTAAGTGACTGTCATTATGCACATGTAAATCTGCAGTTACTGTATAAAACTGTAAAACGCATTTGGGGTACATCACCGGGTGGTAGATCCTTTTGGCAATCATCTCTGTACTGGCAGATGAAGAGGACTGGGGACTGATCTCTGGACCAAGTAATACTGACTGACTCACGTCCACACTGCTCAGTGCTAGACCCTTTCAGAGCAGGTTTGCCTTTGAAAGCTGGCTGTAATGTTCCAACAGATCAGGGGATGAGCTAGTAATCAAGAAGTGTTCATGACCAGTGGCCCAGTGCTTGAGTGCACTCTCTGGTCCTTGTTAATTTATGCCTAAAGATTTACTCCTATGGCAGGCCCAAGCCGTGAATAACTAGAGAGTCTGAAGATCATACAGTGCTCAAAAATCCAATAAAAAATAAAAAGTAGAAAATAAAAAATTTAAAAAATAAAATTCAGAATGGGCTGCTCGCACTGAACTCCTTTTCTAATGGTTACTGTGTCCCAGATAAATTGCCATGCAGCCTGCAGAGCATGTCTCTCACTCCCAAGTGCCTGGGAAGGGACCTTTAAGCGGAGTTATTGAACCTGCCACTTCCACATAGCAGCAAGGCCGAGCAGCAGGGCCCTGACCCTGCCTCTTCTCTGCCCTGCTTCAAGCCTGGGTACCGCCTGCCTGCCGAACTCTGGGCTCCGGATGGGTGAGAGTCGCAAAGAGATGACTCCTGGCTTTACTCCACACACCTACACAACTAACAGGCATGCCGCTGCCTATCCGTTATTTACCTTATAGGGACAAACAATTCAACCCCCTCCTTATGGGCACTCATACCATCACTAGCATCTTTGGTCATTTGGGTATTAATTTGCAAGAGAGATCAAAGCTGATTACTGCACAGATTCACTAAAAAACTTGGAAGATTTTTCTTTCCTTTAAAAGTGGAAAAATATGGCACAGTCTTGATGTAACAGAAGACAGCTATTTGACTGTTCTCTTCTACTCCCCAGCATTTTACATATACACTTACATTAATGGTATAATCTGCCTAACCAGGGAGGATGCAGAATCCCTATCTAAAAACACAAAATTTTTTTTTCCCTACAGACTCATAAATCTGAGCATTGATAAACTTTTAAAATACATCTTGTGAAACTTACTGGAACTGCTTTATTAAAAAAATCTGCAAATAAATAATTCATTAAATCAATTTTTAGCTTATAAAGCAACACCAAAAAAAATTAATCCCAGTGATCCTTTATACACCTCCACTACTATCAGTACTGTCTGTTGATTTGTTCCAGTAACAACGGCACATCAAAATAACCTAATTCATTTGGCTCCAGATGAAAAATTACTGCAATTTTGGGACTGATAACTGTTCGTTATTCTGTACCAAACCAACACGCTTACATTGTTTTCATTGTTAGACTCAAGCAAAAATCAGTCGCTTGCATTCTGCATCTATTCCTCTATTGTTTACAGACAGAAATATCAGAGGTAGGGGTGGGCTTTCCTGATCGCACCAACGGGATGCAAAAACTTAAAAGACAGCCTGGGTCTGATTCTGATCTCCTAGCAGCTTTGTCACCAGTGTAAGGCTGCAGGCTCCCATGGATGACACAGTATAAGTGTGATCAGAATCAGGCCCCCTGAGTGCCACAGTTAATCAGTTCAATCTAAAAACACTGCAAAAAACAGCAAGAGAGAGAGCATGTTCTACTCATACATACCCATCTGAAGGCTCTCCAGGCTCCAAAATCGTGCCATTCCCCCCCTGGCTACCATGCTGCCGTCAGACTCAACCCCAGGGCAAGGGTTTGACCTCTAACAGGTGATGCTTGATCCTAAAGGGCTGGTGGAGGATCACAAAAGGCTCTGAGCTACCGACAGCGCAGAGAAACAGCCTGTTCGCTGCCTTCAGCTCCCAGCTGTGCCTCCGAGGCCAAGCGCGGCTGGGAACTGTGACCTCTAACAGGTGATGCTTGATCCAAAAGGGCTGGTGGAGGATCACAAAAGGCTCTGAGCTACCGACAGCGCAGAAAACAGCCTGGCCGCGCGTCCTGCCTGGCTGCCGTGAGCTCACGGCTAGCTGACATCATGGGGTGCCCTTAGGGAGGAAGTTCCAGAAAAGAAACAAAAACCTGGCTGCCTGGCCCCGGCCGCGCTGTGCCTGCAGCCGCCTGCGCCGCCCAGACCGCTCCCAAAGTGCCTGAACATCTCGAACGCAGCAAGCCAAGGAGTACATTTGTTTTTCATTAAAGCAGCTTAATGCGATTTCGATCTATATTCAAATGACTGCAATTCAAAGGGAAAGACTATTTGGATGGGAGCTGGGAGTTCCTTGTATTACAACACTGTTCAGAGTATTGGTCTATCTTTGTTATATTATACTGGTTAAAATTCCAGTAGAAGTACACAATGAAGGTATTTTTTGCATGGCTATTAAAACTTCTCTTGCTTCACAGGCAAATGCTGTATCGTTATTTAGGGCACAAGCAGACAAAGTGTTAAGGCTGCAGCAGACTGCTCCCAGGAAAAGAGGGGAGGACGGAGACATTTTCTCACTCAAACTACAAACTTAATTTAGCTCCTCCAGAAAATAGGGAATGAAGCAGGAAAGCACCCAAATAGTCCGGCTTTCACTGGGACTGACCCAGCCAGAGCACAACCTTATTCATTCACCATCGGCCAGCGTTTACCACCCGTACATCTGCGTCGTTGTGCAGTGAAGCTGCATCAGTTCATGCACTGGAAGCAAAGGCAGGAGCTGCTCCCATCAGCAGAGCGCAAAGCCTGCTGCAACCTGTGCTTGTACACAGCACTACATTTACGGTTTGGAAAGCTCCATAATATTTATGGCTCATTCTTTACCTGCAAACTGCGTTGCTCAGCTGAGCCTGTCCTTTAACTGGGGACTGCCTTCACCAGGGACGTGTTCACAAAACCCTGGAGGCATTTCTGCACACAGCGACCTCTCAACACCCACTGAAATCACATGGTTTCCCCTAGCGCTGCCTCAGATGCAGAAGGAAAGGCCAAACATCGCCCTGCAATACTAATGCCATCTTCCTACAAAAATCCAGACTGTGCTGCACTGCACAGGAGACTGATAGGAATGCTGTTCTGAATCCCCAAACTTCCCTATTATTTCTTGCTGCAAGGACACTTGTTGGATAGCACAGTAAAAACAAGCTACCACATATTATAAGATGTTTATACACAAACTCACACATTTTTCTCGGCACAAATCATTAAAAAACCACAACCCAGCAAACATAAGTGACGCCGAAGTGCTGATGATCCTGGGACCTGCAAGTGAAGGCTTCACGCTTTTAATCAGCCAAAGCACAAGCTCTCTGTCATGTCAAACCCCTACCCGTAGGGGAAAAACAGCTGAACTGCCAAAGGAAAATGAGATCAAACCCCACACAGCTCTTCTAGAAGACACTTTAAAAACAATCTCTGAAAAACAGTCATTTGGTTTGCTTTTTGCAGAATGGAACGGACTGTGTGATTTTGCCCGAAGACTAACCCAGTGCCACTGGGGGATGCTGCCAGGGAGGAGGGGATCTGTTCTCCCTCCTCTGCACGGGCACATCTAGCGACTGTGCAGCCACAAACTGAACCACCACAAAAGTACTCGTTTGGGGTGAGCTGGTGGCGGGTTCGTTTCCTCGCAGGATCAGCCAGGGACAGGAGGAGGCGCAGGCTGTCCTTTGTAGTGGCAGTCCACAGTGACCCTGTCCAAATGCATGCCGAGCTGGCTTACCCACTGTGCAGGGCACTCTGAAAAGGCTGTGGGTAGCACATACTAAAATACTAAAATTAAAAGCTAGTTTACCCGCCTCAAGAAAATCCAGTTCTAGATACCCCTCTGGTATCATAGGACCCTCTACCCTGGAGCAAACCAAAGTTCCCCCGCACCCACTGCTCTGAAAGCAGCCAGTAGCAGATGCCCAGGTAATAACATAAAAATAGATGAGGCATGTAATGGCATTTTTCTGATGTACTTTCCTAAATTCCAGCTATCTGCAGATCAGAGTCAGATCCCTCCTGGGGCAGAAGTGATACCTTTGTGTTTAATGAACTGAATTTTTCAAACCACTTTCTGAATTTCTGTAAACTTTTGGGATGTGAAATATTATGTGTAGCATTTAGTTTCATAGTTCAATTGTATAGAGCGTGATGAAATAAAACTATCTTTTATTTTGAACTTGCTATCTGATGATTTCATTTGGTGCTCTTTAGTTCTTACATTATTGGAAACAATAACTATTATCTGTTCATTTTTCCTATGCCAATCACTTTTATTCCCCTATTGTCCTTTTTTCCAAGTTGCAGAGCCCTAGCTGCGTTGATCATTCCTCACACAGAGACACCGAGTAGGTTTTCTTGTCCTTTTGCGTTTCTCTGTATCGTCCCCTGTAAAAAAATGCCTTCTGAAGTGGAACAGAACGGGGAGATGGCCCCCACATGCCACACCAGTGGCACAATTGAGCCTTCTGTTTTGTTCTCTATTCCCTTCCTACAAATTCCTGCCCTTTTATTTACTGTTTTGACTGTTACTATGCACTGAACTAACACTTTAATTACCTGTTAGGATTGCAAGAACTCTTCCTGAATGGCAATATCCAGGTCAAAGTCCATTCTTCTGCAAGCATACCAGGCTCGTGTTCCTCCATGTGCGCTACCTTGCCTTTATCAACACGAATTCACCTGCCGCCAGTGCAGTACGTTGTGTCTCGGTATTGTGAAATCCTTCTGCAACTCTGTTCAAGTAGCTTGTGCTTTGACTACCGTGAATAATTTAGCACACAAGCAAGAATTACTTCATTCTATACCTCCCTTCCCACATTAATTGTGAAGACACTGAACATCTGACTCCACTCGTGAGCTCTCTCCTTAGGAAAACTGACCACTTTCCTCCTCTCCGTTACTTAGTGCTTACTCACTTGTTCAAGCATGGGAGGATCTTTGCTCTTATCCCAGGCCTCTATGAAGAGACATTTGTAAGAGATCATCAGAGGCCTTTTGGAGATCCAAGTAGCCTGTACTTACTGAATCCCCTTGGTCACATCATCAGTGATTTTTTTCAGAAAACCTAATCCATTTGTGGGGCACAGCTTCCCTCTACATAGGGCACATGGACTCTTCTTCATCATAAGGGTCCACCAGTCTGTTGATGTTACTCTCTGTTATAGTTTCTAAGTCCTAAATACGTTCTTTATACATTCTACATACTATTATGTCAGACTCAGTGGTCTACTGCCCACTGACACTTCTTTATAAATGGTTATCCCATTGCTGCCTTCCTCCTTGTACCGAGGTAATTTTTGAGGAATGAATTCCATGCTGAGGGAGTAGCTCAGCAATGTCATTCTTAAATCCCTTTAGAAGTCTTGATTCTGGCAATTTGTTACTATTCATTACTCTAAAACTTTTACTGACATTTTGAGACAGATCCTTATCTAATTTGAGCTCAGGTTTTATTTCTCAGTCACTTACATTGCCTGCAAACTGTCTGGTAGTCTACCAGGTTCTCATATTTTTTAAAAAGGACATAGTTTTTATATCTTTAGCAAATTGTTTCTACGTTCCTGTAGCTTTACATCAAAATTGCTAGAGTTTGGGTTTTTTTTCTATTTGGATACAATTCAACAATCTGAAGGATGCCTTATTTCTTCTGATAGATTCTTTTCCCCTGTGTTTAATGAGAGAACCCTTTTCTGGTGTTTCCAAATTCTGTTTTTACAGGTGACATGAATTTGCTCTAAGGATCTAATATGCTGTCCTTGAACACTCTCTGTGCTGCCTGCAAGCATTCAACACCTTTTTCTGCTCCTTTAAATTCCTTTGTTAACGTAAATGACTTCTCACTTTTATTTACTTTCCCTCTTTTAAATTAAAACACATACTGTAATGGGTTTTTTTACTCTTCTCACCCTTGCAAGGATATTGGCTCAGAGTGCATTATGGACACAGAGGGCAAGATTCATTATCTGTCTGTATTTGGTCAATGAACGGCACCCTAAATTACCTGTTTCTTCCAGTCAAGGTCACCTAGCTTAGCTTAGAAGTCTGTAGAGTCAGATGAGACACATCCCACCCTTACAGAGTAGCTCTTATGTGTGATCCTGCACACACCTCAGGAGCAGTTCAAGAATTGTTTCCCTTCCTGTAGGTCTCCTGATTAGCTGCATCAAGGAGTTATTTATGAGACACCCAAAAACGTAAATTTGTTTATCTGATTTGGCTCTTAGTTGTTCTTTAATATGTTAGAGACCCTCTTTCACTGGTACAATCTTTCCTGTTATTCCTATACAGCTTGCACAATGGTGATATGCTGGTTATGCTCTACTGGTTATCTTCCTTCAACCAAGTTTCTGACATATGCCATCTAGCTTCTTTAAAAATATGTTTATTTCTCCATCTTACTTTTTAAACTTTCACTATTGCTGGCAGGGTTGCCTGTTTTTCTAAATCCTCTTTAAACAACATTTGTCCAACTGTTCCTGACTATTTCTTGCTTGAGTTTTGTCAGCTTCTGCCACATCCTTCATTTGACGATGCAGTGATCATTAACATCACCTGTAAAAGATGTGTTGTCCTATACTGTGTATTATTTCACCTTGCCAGCTTTCCCCTAATTCTTTGTTTAGAAACTACTCCATAATCTCTTGATTTGCATGTCAGCAGCCTGCTTTTGTTTTGGTTTAGAAAACAAAGGATCTTTTTATTTCAAACATTCCTCAGTTCATAAATAATCTAAATCTCCCTCTTTTTAATACAACTTTCTGCATGAAGGTGCCTGGAGGTAAAAAGGCCTCTCTGTCTGACACTGAGCGTGGTATTGGCAGCACTTTGGACAATTTTACCATTGGGCTCCTGGTCTTTTAGCTTCTACCTGACAGCTTCAGTTTTGCCTCCAGTGCTTGCCTCCTGTCCATCACACTCTCCCTGGCACCCACCTGCCCCACAGCTATCACCTCCCCTCCGGAGCCCCTAGGACTGCCTAGGTGCTTCACCTGACGCACCAGCTGCTCCCAACACACTGCTAGGTCCTGTTTACATCATCATCCTGCTATCTATGTGACTAACAATCCCATTACCCACCAGCATAGTTTTTATCTTTTCCCATAAGTTGAGTCCCATCCTTCAAAGTATCACATAGCCATCATCCTCTGGTCCAGAGGCTTTTCTGTCCCCAGCAACACTGGGACTGCTTAGCCTGCGGTAGTGGATTTCATGATGCCCCTTCAGGTCCTGCCCATGAGTCTTTCTGCCTCCCTGATCTTTTCAGGCACTTTGGCCACAGAATACAGCAACTGCCATGGAGGTGCTTGCAACATCAGACATATTCCACCCACCTCCTGGTAATCACAAACATGGCACTCGGTGTTGTAACCCGGGAATTTGCATTTCCTGCATATTGTCCTACTTATATCGTCACTCTTTTGGGGTGGGGGAGCAAGGACAGGGTAGCAAGATGGTAGCAAGCAGGGAACTGTTTTCTCTCGAGGAGTGATTAATAACTTCTGTTTGTTCACTTCCATGGCAAATAACATATTTGGGGGGGGGGTTGTTTATTTGATCGGTGATAGCGATGGAGAACCTGAAAATCTCCTCTCCCCAACAGCCAGTTTATCTGCACCTCAGTTCCTGAGCTGTGCTCCACACAGGATGAAACCTACTCAGTTACCCAACCTTGATGAACTGGGAAAACCTTGACGGTAGTTTAACATTGTAGGCAAACATCCAGGACAGGATACTACTTGAATTAAAGACATTTAAATTTCTTAATCTAAATGCCAGAATCCACATTTGAACGAACCATCTAAATCAGCAGGTATTGGTCACACTTAAAACAGCTGAGAGAGCAAGTCATCTCATCCAAAGGCAGTTCCTACTCTAACCTTCATTGACTGCAATGGCTAGGGCCTCAGATCAGTTGTTTAAACGTAGATACTTAGCGCCATTTTAAGTATTTTGTATATCCTGTTGGCCTCCAGCTGCCACTGAAGAAAGGAATAGGTCTCCCATAGGTTCTCTGTCATATCTGCCAGCTGGTACTCAGGTAACCCACACGCATCTGGACCCTGGGGTGGGTAACTGAATCAAGCCCTAGACCTCCACTGCCTGTAATGGGTGTTCAAATGTTTAACTCCTATGTAGGTACCTACATTTAGACTACATTTAGGTGACTTAAACTCGAGCTGAATCCCACCCTACCTACTCAGAGCTGAGCCTACCTAAAGGAGTTCACCAATTAATTTAGCCAAATTCAAGTCCCACACCACGATATGCAAAAAAGATGGGTTAGTTTTTAAGATACTTATAAAAATTGCTCTACTGTGATAAATAGGTAACCTCTTTAATATAATTTAAAAACTTGTAACCCTTGCACAAGAGTAGCAATATAAGTCTCAAGGGAAGTTTCCCTTACATGTTGGCTGGTTTTTATTCTGTCTCCTACAGTATGATGATTTATTGTCTTGTAACAGCTGTTTTTCTAAAAATTTACATCTCCAATTCTATCTCCCATTATTATAAAAGTAGACATGCAATGTATTAGGCTTTAGCAAGTAACTAAAATAAGATACCACTGGTTTTCAGTGCTCGGGTTTAGAATTTCTTTCTGTAATAAAGGGCTTTTGTACTATCAAATTTCACTGTACATGAGCAAACAAAAAACTCTCACATGTTCAAAGACAAGGAAATGCCTTGTGAATTTAAGAGGAAAAGGAAAGAGATCAGAATGTGTGACACTAGTCACTTTATTATTTTCTGCTAGAGCTACTTAACAGATCTTTGCAACTGCTCTCGAACTGTGAAGTCCATGATCATAGAATCATAGAATCATAGAATCATTGAGGTTGGAAAAGACCTCTAAGATCATCGAGTCCAACCGTCAACCCAACACCACCATGCCCACTAAACCATGTCCCTAAACGCCTCATCTACACGTCTTTTAAATACCTCCAGGGATGGGGACTCCACCACTTCCCTGGGCAGCCTGTTCCAATGTTTCACCACTCTTTCAGTAAAGAAATTTTTCCTTACATCCAATCTAAACCTCCCCTGCCGCAACTTGAGGCCATTTCCTCTCGTCCTATCACTTGTTACTTCGGAGAAAAGACCAACACCCACCTCGCTACAACCTCCTTTCAGGTAGTTGTAGAGAGCGATGAGGTCTCCCCTCAGCCTCCTTTTCTCCAGGCTAAACAGTCCCAGTTCCCTCAGCCGCTCCTCATAAGACTTGTTCTCCAGACCCCTCACCAGCCTCGTTGCCCTTCTCTGGACACGCTCCAGCACCTCAATGTCCTTCTTGTAGTGAGGGGCCCAAAACTGAACACAGTATTCGAGGTGCGGCCTCACCAGGGCCGAGTACAGGGGCACGATCACTTCCCTACTCCTGCTGGCCACACTATTTCTGATACAGGCCAGGATGCCATTGGCCTTCTTGGCCGCCTGGGCACACTGCCGGCTCATGTTCAGCCGGCTGTCGACCAGCACCCCTAGGTCCTTTTCCGCCAGGCAGCTTTCCAGCCACTCTTCCCCAAGCCTGTAGCGCTGCATGGGGTTGTTGTGGCCAAAGTGCAGGACCCGGCACTTGTCCTTGTTGAACCTCAACTTGTCCTTGTTGAACCTCAAATGCCCCACTTGCCTTCAGGGCTTTGATTTCAGAAGCTTTTCCTGCTCAACTGCTGTGTTTATTGTGATGAGTCATAAAAGTCACATCTAGCATAATCAATATTGCTTTGGCTTCATTGTCTTGAAAAGTGGCAGAAGCCTTGCTTTGTGTGTTTGTCATCCTGTTGCTTATGTTTAGGAGACCAGTTATTCAAAAGCTAAATACCTGGAAAGATACTACTCTCAGGCAGTTGTCTAGGCAACTAGTATTATTTCATGTGGTTTCCAAACATGAAATGGAAAGGATAACTAAAAACAAAAAAGGAATCCCTACTCTGTGATGCGTAAAGAGTCTCTTTTTTTGAAACCAGCTCATGGCAAACCTGTTATTCTGTGAGTGGTCCTTCTGGAATTGGGACTGAAATACCACATAATCTCAGCAAGGGTTGCAGCATTAGATGTCAAATTTACCTCAATGTCTAATCTGGATCCTGGATCATTAAGTATATTGAGATACAAACAGCAAGGACACACTCCAGGCATGGGTTTTAAAGTAGTTCCCAATATTTTACTACAATATAAATTAAAAGGAGAATACTAATATAGTATATGTAATGCATCTCATTGCTATAGTTAGAAATTCTCAACTCTGTTCCTTGGAGAGCACCTTTTGAAGAAAACTGTCATGCTCTATTGAAGACTGGAAAATGCAGTTTTAAAATGTTCCTATATAAATTAATTTGTAGTTGAGAGATTTTTTGAGCAGCATTTGGATATTATTGCAGCTAAAACTTAGCTTAGAACCATAAAAGCCAGGTACTGACTAGTAAGCAAATTTTTAATAAAGAAGCATTGAAAATGCTATTTGTTAACTTTCCTACTTCAGTCATGGCAAGCCCTGATCCAGACACCTTCACTTACTCTCTCCACAGAGAGGCAGAGTGAAGGTTCCCATAGTGTTTGTTCACTATTAACGGTGAAGAATATAAAGTGAAAATTTTGCATTTATGTCCGACCCTTGCCAGCAAAACATGAATAACTGTTTAGATTATGCTCACGGTGGTCTGAAAAAACACAAATGGTATAAACCCAGGTTCTTCTGGTCCCACCTGCCAAGAAATGTTCCACTGATACTAGATATGACTTTCTATTAACTCAAGACAGCATTGCATGCTAATAGTAAACAATTACAGAAAAAATACACAGGGCACATCAGAGAGTCTGATAAAGGGTACTGCTTCGGAAAAGGCAATCTTTTCCAAGAATCTGTCCATCATGTCCCAGAACCCTGGTTGGGCTACACTCACCACTGAGTAAGCAACTGCAACTGCATAGAGTTCTCTGAAACAAGCTGCTTAATTATTTAAGGCTTGCCTATCTAGGTAATAGCTGAATGCATGGCAAACAGAAAATTAAAAATACATGTGTAGTGTGGCTATGGTTTGGGTATGAACTCAAGCATATTAGACCTTACTTTCTTCATATTCTATTATTATCTTCAGGCAAGTATGTGAATAGAGAGTGAAAAATACAGGAGTGTAACTGGTACAGAAGAATAAACCATAGCAATGTCAAACAGTAGGTGTGAAAAACAAGTTTTACACGTACACCACAGGAAAAGCTACTAATGAGAAAGTCATAAAACAAAGCAACTTAGCTGCGTACTACTTTGTTGCTGAGTTGGTTCGCACCCTTTTGTGTTCCACACTACAATCTACTTCCTGACCAAGCTGGGGTACAAAGCTGAGATCTAGAAAGTTAAAAAGACTCGCCCATCTTACCGTTAGATGTTCTCATCTGCCGCCTTCGTCCAACCCGGTCCAGGCCGATGGGGGTACTTTGTGAAAACGTGAGCGGCCGGAACCTGGCTGAAACAGCTTTGTAAGGGGGTACCTGGTGCGCTGGAACAGGTGGCCGTGTTACAGGCTACAGAGAAAACAGGAAAATCCAGTATTAGTAAAGCTACCAGCAAGTCCAACTGAGCAAAACTCAGGTATGAAGTAAGGTTTCTTCAGATAGTCCAGCTAATTACAGGGCCAGTAAAATCCCCTACTTTGAATTTACATTCAGACACTTGAACACTGCATACCATATCCACCAGCATTGCAGAAAATATTTTTTTATGTCACAGTTCTCTGTTACATTAAAAGCTCCTTAGCCTTCTGTTATGATCAGACATGCTCGATAATTTTCATCTTGTAATACTCCGTGCCCAAACGCTCTGGGATCTAACTGCTTTGAGAACAGCCTGCGCAATGCCGGCTGGCGTTGTAAACACACATCTGAAGGGAAACCCAAAGCGGAAGAATGACCAGAAATGCTACAGTTGGAAGTTGTGTTCATTTCCTGGGATGCTTGCTTTCTTCAAATAAATGTATTGCTTTTAAGTAAAATAAACATAGTTTACGAGACAAAAACAATTGTCTAAATGATCCTCTGCTCTGAACATCCCAGGAGTCTCATTAAAAAGAGGTAATATTTACTCATAACTTTATCTAGAAGCCATTTTCTTTAGTTAAATCATTCATTTGCTTAATTATGATTAGAGAACCTACCGCTGTTTTATTTGCAAATTGAGTCTAATTTTATGTCGTCCCTGAACAACTCCACATTAGCCAGGCTGAATGACCTTGCATAAACATTCAACATTAAACAGCCAGACCTCAGCATATGAACTTCGGAGAAACTTGTCTTTACATCGTATCTTTCAGTTGTTACTGTCCATAGGCCCTTCTGTCAAGTAATCCAAAAGATCAGGGTTGGGTTTTTTATGATCTCTTGACACCCTATTATGAAACCAATAATTTAGTATTGTTTGAAAACGCTTTGTCACACCTAAGCTGTCAGGCCAAAACAAAACACAACAAAGAAGGAATTAGCATTACATTTTTCAAATATTCCTGTGGGTTTTCAAAGCTTTTAAGAAAAAAAATCATCAAGGTGAAGATCAGTCTTCGAAAGCCCCACATAAAATACTTCTGGCACATGTATTCCTGCTTCGTGAGTCCTTTTTTACATTTCATCTACAAATTTACTTTCTAATATGACTGCCAAAAACCTCTGTGTGTATTGAATATGATTTAACTACAACCTCATCTTTAAACCTCATTTCTTCAGTGCTTTAGCAATATACCAGGATCCTATCACTGAATAACACCACAAAGAGTAAGTCCGATATATTGCATCAAATAGCTAATAGAAGTGATGGCAATTACTATACGCAAATAACTGGCTGATTAAGCAACAAAGCTAGCTATTTCTGGGCAACTAAAATTTTCTTGTAAGGCTTCAGTCCGGATCCCTTCCCTGGACGGACAAGGATGTGCTGTTTGTTACTCAGTGGCAGGCCTGGGAAGGCCATCATTTGGGTTAAAAATGTGTCCCCGTTGGGAATGCTCCATAGTTTTGGTCTTGACCACAGTGATCCAGCAATGTGCTCGTTTAACCCCAGCCAGCCCTCCTGGCAGCATCGGAGCACGGAAAGAGTCAACTCAAATAGCTGCCTTGATGCATGTTCCTTCGTTAATAAACTGATGCGAGCAAGGTTTGAAGAGATATCAAGTTGTTTTCAGCAGTAAATGGAAGGGCTTGGAGAGTGTTAAATCACTTCCATGTTACAACAAGGATTATTTGGGTTGCCAATACTTACTATCCCTTGAAATCCATTTATTATTCTTAACTAAGATGGCCTAGAATTTATAGCAATATTCCTCTTTTTTTTTCCTCCAAGCTAAGTAGTGATAAAATTAATTTTAAAATATCCTAATTATGTAGGGTTTGAAACTATGGCCTTTGCCAGGTTAAAAGGTTCATTAGCTTCAGTTGGAGTTTTGCTTCAAGATGCATTTTTTCATCAGGGAATTATAAAGAAAAAATGTGCAATATACAATAACAATGTTCATGTTAAAAACTGCTTTTCACAGGAGACTGAAAATCCTGTCATTGTTTTAGCATTTGATTTCAGTCAGGGGGAGTACTGTACCCATGACTGATACTGCATTGAACTTCCCAGCAGGAGATCAAGTAGCATGAGAAAGATTAAGAAGATTCAAATTCCATTAATAACCACTGGAATCACATTTTTTGAGGATGTAAATACTATTCCTTTTTTCTGTTGCTTTATCAGCTTGACAACTGCTTTAGGTAGGAGTCCTCCAGCTTTCTGGAAAGTGGAAAACACCTGATCAGTGCAGTATTACAAAAGCCCGTGAGCCTGAAGCTCTGTAACCAACTACAAGATGGGGCCACCACTACCATCAGAACAGTAAGTTCCTCTGCACATTGTACCTGCTCAGGACTACCTCCAGGAAAAAAGGAGCTATTTTTATCTTTCAGAAGTTTTTTATTTCTCAGTCTCTTACCTAAGCCAACAGAGATGGCAAATAACTATATAGGTAAGGCTCAAGTACTAACTTAACCACTTGCTATTTTCTTACAGGCTTCCTACGTTCCATTAGGTCGATTTAGTAGTACATAAACAGGATGGTTTTTTTTTCATATTCAGTTTTCTTAGATTCTTTCTTCATTTCATTAATTCCTTAATCTATTACCAAGTTTCTAAAGCTACTTCCTTATATATGTTAAGTATCGTTGCTATGCCAATACCAAGATTTTTAACACCACAGCTAATGCCACAGGTTTTGAACAGGCCTGCTTTTGGAGAATTTGAAATGATCAATAAATAATGTGTTACTACCATATTGTTTGTACTCCTCTGTTCCTCAGGCCCTACATCCTGTAAGGTGACTAAACACACAGCTGTATTACACACAAATCAGCTCTTGTACACCAATATGAGACGTAACAACCATCCCAAGAAAGAAATAAGGTTAATTTACAATACAGAAAAGATTATCCCAAAGTCAGTATCAGTTTTATTCCATGCTGTTTTGCTTTTTAACAACAAGACAAAATAATTAGTGACCAGGAAAGCAGAATTATAAGTACACGATGTCAGCTTGACAAAAGGGAAGGAAGAGAAGGAAGCATCCATTCTATTTTCTAGGCTGAAGATAGAGACAAGGAAGTGAAAGGGTCTTTTGCAGTTTGCAGAGAGCACGTCTCTTATCTTACTTGTGTCAGCAGACCTTCTATCTCTTCTGCCGGACCGCTTCCATAGAAATTGACCCCACCTATTACGGAGATGGGTCTTCTTTTTTGCCCTCTGTGGTAGCCTACTGTATTGCTTTGGATCACAGACCTGACGGAAGCCAGTCCTGGCTGATTTTCTCCATCCGTGCAGTCAGTCTTCTGAGACTCCACCGCAACTGCATCTTCTGGTATAGCGAAACTTCTGATCGACATTTGGCCATAGTCTGAGAGAGGTCTGGGACGAGATCTTTTTCCAGAGCCCCATCTCCTGGGTGTGACCTTTTGTGTGTCTGTCTTTTCTTCATCCTGGGATGGGGACCTCTTCCAGTGGTCATCAGAAACAACCTTTTTAAATGTGAACAAGTCAAATAAGCCACAGAATTTTCTGACACTTAATCATTTGTGAGTTTTTCATATGGCAGATCAAGTTAACATTGCTAAAAAGGAAGCGTTACCATAATAAATACAATAAATGCAACTGACAATTCGGGAAGGGAGTAACTTTGCAAAGGAAAGACATCATGATGCTTGTGCTGAGTAAGGTCAACACTCAACCACCAGAACCTCTTAGGCAAACTCACCTATTACCTCAGCAGTACAGACAGGCCCTATGATAAACACTTAATCCACTGAATGATGTCTTGGAAAGACAGCTCTGGCACTCACAGAACTTGTTCCTATGCACAAATAGGATGCTACATGAAACACCGGTAAAAATAATTCAGCCAGCACACTGTGTTTCTGGACTTTCTACCAAGGCCTGTAGTAACCGGACAAGGGGCAATGGTTTCAAACTAGAAGAGGGCAGATTTAGATCAGATATAAGGAAGAATTTCTTTACAATGAAGGCGGTGAGACACTGGAACAGGTTGCCCAGAGAAGCCGTGGATGCTCCATCATTGGAAGTGTTAAAGGTCAGGCTGGATGGGGCTTTGAGCAACCTGATCTAGTGAAAGATGTCCCTGCCCACGGCAGGGGGGTTGGACTAGGTGATCTTCAAAGGTCCCTTCCAACCCAAACCATTCTATCATTCTATGATATTCCTCTGCTTCACCTCTATTCAGTGATGAAAATAAACAGTATGGCTGCAGTTTGACTGCTTGCCAGTCCCAGGTAACTGTAAGCCGATACCAACACAGGCTGTCGCACCCCCTCCTACCACTCACTCCCACACTCCCACTTGGGTCAGAGCTAGAGAATTGTGTAGCCATGAGCGAGCTCATCCAGTTTGGAAGGGAGAAGCTCATTTTCTATACACTCAGGGAGGTTATAGTCATACCGAGTAGGACCAGAGATACATTATAACACAAACACAGGAGAAACTGACGTTTTTCGAGAGGAAGCTTGGAAAGTGAGCATGTTGTTCCTATTTAACAGCACATCTGGCTCACAGAGGTTAATGCCTACAGGTATCATAATTGCACTGGTACTGCAAGTTTGGAAACAAAATAACCTCAACTGAAATACTTGTTCGAGGCAACATTTTTAAAGATTTCAATGCATTTGGAGTAATACTGCTGTAAACTTTTCTAGCAAAACTCCTGCAGTATTTATTTTGAGAAAAAATACTGCACATAAAAATTTGTATTCACTGTTTTCAACCAGGCCAGTACAACTCCGATGAACCTTTTTTAGAAGGCCACCTGATACAGTGGGCAGATTTTGCTTTTTATTTGAAAGACAGCTTAAGAAAAATTTCACTGTATGAAACCACTTCAGCTAGTAGGCAGAGTTATTAAACAGTTAGCATTTTAACGTGATTACTGCAATTAAGGTATGAAAAATGATCAATGATGTCATACATTGCTCTACATTCAATTATTTCAATTACAGCATGAAATTTATTCTAAATAGAGCACTTGCATAGATTCTGATTTCTATGGCGTCACACCTGTCACTCAAGCATGCTTCAGCTTCTCTGCAGATTTTAGCTCAGGACCAATTTTAATAGCATAAGCAATTCAACAGAGAGTGACTCCCTGGCTGGAGCACTGACACAGCTTCAGCAAAGCTGTCCCTTCAACCAGCCCCTCCGACGTCAGAGCAGCAAAATGACAGGTTAAATAAGGTTCTTACCTCAGAATCAGACACAGGTAAAGGGTCTCCACATATGCAGTGACTGAGACAGAAGCTCATGAGAGTCATTTTATGTTTTTGTTTTGCAGTCGTGTCCCTAAGAACTACAAATGTGAGCATACTCTCTGTGTAACCAGTCAGGCGAAGCTCATCCCATGATCCTGGACTTTTAGACTGAGGGAAGGACACGTCACATGTTATCTCCTAATCTGCTTTTTACAGCCCTATCTTGAGCAATAACATTTGCAAAGAGATGACTGCTCTCCTTCTGCAGCACTCCACCTATAGTAGTGATCCAAATGACAGCAAGATTAATCTCTGCTGTGCAATAAACAATGCTGAAGGACGTGTATTTTTAGGCTTAGATCTATAAACTGCATTGAAGAATATTAATAAAACAGAAAATGTAATCCTCTCATAGGAAAAATCAGAGGAAAACAGACTGATAACCTCACGTTCCTCTAAGTGACCTACTCAAGCAGGACCTGATCAAGTGACCACTTACTAGTAGGAATAAAATATCCAGCTCACAACTCATAGGCTCCAGTATTGCAGTCACTTAAGCATAAGTGTGATTCTTGACATCAGTGAAAAAATTCTGAGGAAACAATTTTGCTCCACTTGTCATTGGCTTTATACTGGTGCAGTACCACTGACCTCAAATGACCTTCTCTTGATTAATCCCTTATAAGTGAAGTCAGGTTTACGTTCTACAATTATCGGTAACATCCATAGACACGAATAGAGAGATACACGGTACTTCATATAGGATGAAAATCAAAATGTCATGCACTGACTCATGCATTATAAGTGTTGGTCAAAAATTTCAAGGAATTTCAAGATTTCTGAGAAATAAAGGTCTAAGCTGAATCCACATAGGATTTTCTGAAATTCACACCTGCTAGTCTAGCGACAGCACAGGATCACCAATGCTAGCAATCAAGATTATTCAGCTTGTCTTTTAGGCTGTATCCTAGGTTAGGTTTCTTCTGAGACTGCAAACACAAACAGCTCTACTTATTTATATTGATGCAAATGAATTAATTTTATCTGGACAGCTAAATTCCTATAACAGCTTATTAGTTAAATTGTTGTATTTCAATCGTTTTCCTTTTTCCTGAGAGCAGTTTATCTGCAAATACAACCATTTAAAATAAACATTTACTTCGATCCAGGCTACATTTTTATTTGCTATTGCTCCCATGTAATATGTCACTTTTAGGGTGGGATTCGGCTCCAGATTCCACATCTAAATTTTGATGTCTGCAATGGAGGTGTCTGTATGTTAGCTAGATGTTAAAGCTGTCATCGTAGCCTGTAGAAACCTGGGGCAAGATTTTGTTGCCTGAACATAGGCACCTGGGGCCATTTCAAATGTCCTAAGAGATCTAAAATATTTCCACATACCATGCATCATGCAAGTATGACACAGGACCTACAGGAGGCATGGGCCATCCAGAAGCAGCCCCTGGACACGAGGGTGAACCAGTCAGGGCACCTCTAGCAGCGCTGGGTGCTAATGTTCAGGCAATCAAGTTGAGCCCCCAAACAAGAGTGTCAGCCAAGCCTACAGAGCACTACCGGTAGGAATCAGGTTGCCAAACCTGATTGCAGGTAGAGATATAGATGGGACTACAACCACGTTCCCCAATGCTGTGGGAAACCCTGCTTGGTCCCCATCTCCCACTCCAGCAAGGTGCACCTTCCCCACAAGGTGCTTTCCAGTTGTGCACCACTGTCTTGGATACCTGCCCCTTGTTGCACTTGACAGCTATTTTTAGGTAACTCAGCTCAGCTCTAGGTGCCACTTTCAGGTGTGCTGTTTAGGGTGTGCTCCCCAGGGCCCCCTGACCGCACCGACCAGGCTACGGCGGGAGCTTTCCCAGCCTGCTTCCAGGTAGACAACTACACTGCGGAGCCTGAGCCCAGCCAGACCAATCTCTCCTTTGCCTGGGCCCAGACTGATTTCACAATCCAGGCACAGCAGCTTCAAGGATTTGATCATGATCTCACTCAACTTGACCTGGCACTGATACAACCCTGTTGCATTTAACGGCACATGACTGCTGTTGGCATTCCCTGTTACTCATTAATACCAATGTAAGCAACATCAGCATCAGGTGTTTAACCACTGAAATCTTAGCTTAGCCTTTATAGCCAGATGAGAGCCAGGTTCTGCAACTATTACTCAGACTACACTGTATATTTGATAAATTCAGCACCCAAAATTGTCTTCAGAGGGAGCGCTGCCCAAGGAGCATGAGATCCGATCTGTACAGTACTGATAAAGTGTTGCTTATATGGATGCAACTCAGTGAAATGGCAAAAAATTGCCAGTACCTGAAATTGCATGGCAGGACTTTTGCTGGCACAGTTACACCAACCACGAACAACCCTTCATCCTATACCTGCCCATACTCTCCACTGCAGAAAAAGCCCCAGCTGTAAGTCTGACCCAACACAGCCCGCTGCTGGTCACCTTGCTGCTGTTGGTATGCTTGTGAGGGCTGACATACAGCAGTCATCATGATGGCAAAGGAAAAACAATCCCTGTGTGATTTTTTTGTTCATGTGTTTATGCCAATAAACTCCCTAATGAAAATAAAATCACCGCTCTAGAAACATGTTGATGCCTGTGTACACTGCTGAGGCTCCCTGCCCACTAATCTGCATTTCTACCTCTACCATCACCTATTTGGATTTTTTAAATTTTGTTTTTATGTTCTAAATGTACTGATACAATTAATGCTTCATAATGTGTACATATAGACAAGCATGGCAGTATAAGGGGACACTTAAATCTCCCAAAAGTTTTTTCTCTACCTGGCAATCTGCTGGGAAGTCACAGGTAGGTGCCTCCTGGACAAGGACCTCCAGCCTTGCTGGTCTCCAAGGGAAAGAGCATCCTCCTCCCTTCCCTCTGCCAAAGCAGCAGCTGTGCCACAGGGCCACACAGACAGGCTGCTGCTGCTGCCCATGAACCCCTGGGGGAGCTGATGCTCAAGGGTATTTCATAGCTGTTTTTCACTAAAGGAACTGGCCCCTTCAGCCTTTTTTTTTTATAGCTCCACAAGAAGTTGCATTGCTTCTTGTTTTGGTATCTCTGTATTTTTGAGCTGCCTGGCTGAAATGCAACCTTGCTAACTACAGCTGCTTTTTTCTAATCCAGAGAAAGGAGATAATCAAAACCTAATCATGTCTTTGCAAGAAATGTATATTCATTTCCAAATGCAATTTATAAAAAGATATGATAAATGAAACAGATAATAATTCTGGCTGAGAATAAATTACAAAGAAAACCTGCTGTATTTTTGAGCTGCCTGGCTGAAATGCAACCTTGCTAACTACAGCTGCTTTTTTCTAATCCAGAGAAAGGAGATAATCAAAACCTAATCATGTCTTTGCAAGAAATGTATATTCATTTCCAAATGCAATTTATAAAAAGATATGATAAATGAAACAGATAATAATTCTGGCTGAGAATAAATTACAAAGAAAACCTGAGTAGGCGAGATGTATCACACAGACAGGCTGCTGCTGCTGCCCATGAACCCCTGGGGGAGCTGATGCTCAAGGGTATTTCATAGCTGTTTTTCACTAAAGGAACTGGCCCCTTCAGCCTTTTTTTTTTATAGCTCCACAAGAAGTTGCATTGCTTCTTGTTTTGGTATCTCTGTATTTTTGAGCTGCCTGGCTGAAATGCAACCTTGCTAACTACAGCTGCTTTTTTCTAATCCAGAGAAAGGAGATAATCAAAACCTAATCATGTCTTTGCAAGAAATGTATATTCATTTCCAAATGCAATTTATAAAAAGATATGATAAATGAAACAGATAATAATTCTGGCTGAGAATAAATTACAAAGAAAACCTGAGTAGGCTGAGATGTATCAGAACATGATTACTACATATTTTCACTGAAAACTTGTGATGGATCATCAGTCATGTTCTTTGTAAATGACAAGGCTTAAAAGCAGAAACTGGAATATTTATAGGGAAAAATCACAGCATTTGTGCTATTTCATGTAGATATCTCTGTGTTTTGGTCACATGAGTACACATTTCTGTGTGCATTTAGGAGTCTATATAAAAACGTACAAATTTCTTATGCTAGCAATGACAGCTATATGCCGGTATTATAATTGGTTACTATTAATTAGCTGGTATTTCTATATAACGCATTAACTGCCAAACGCTAGGAACTCAGTAGTAATATTAGAATTGATTTTTCAATTCATATAAGCTAGCAAAACTATAAAGGACCAAGTGATCATGACCTAGTGGTCATAAATTATTTTATCACCTTCACTTAACAGAGTAAAAGTCCGGACAACGTGTCTCCACCCAGCTACATGATAAAAGGCAACCTTTGCACTTTTTCTTGTTGCTAAATAGCAGTGGGGGAGCATTAGTTGAAGTTCATTTATCATCGCTACTAACTGAGGTCAAAAGCTAGTTTTATGTTTCATGGACATGATCAATATTTTTATTTGCAAACTGTTGTGACTGACACAGAGATTATGAGACTCCGGATACAATACAGCCTCACAGAGAAAATATATTTATTGCTTTCTTTCCAGAGTTTATAAAAAGATCCTGAAGTGTTGTGAGAGCCCAGTAATTCCCTGTTGATCCAACAGGCTGACAATTTCCAACAGTGATACGATCACAACAATAGTTACCATGGAAATGATTGCTTTTACTGTACAAGAAAGCACCCATTCAATCCGTGTTTCTATCTTCTATCACAACTAACCAGAATTATTAAACCAGTCCAATTCACTTACAGGAAGAAAATTTTCATCTATTCCTTTCTAATTAAATGCAAATTGCACTATATCCTTTTTATTTACATGCCTGTGCCTCCTCTGCCACTAGCATCTTTTTAACTAGCCTTTGAGAAGACCCCAAGTAAATGCATTGATTACCTATCCCTAGAATACACAGTGCTACTTGACCTGTGGTCTGCAAGACAGGAGAATATGATCTGTGAAACAACTGCAAAAAAACTGTTTAAGAACATATGCATTTACACCTATACAAACAAGCAACGCAGAAGACATCAAAGTAATACAACCATATTAAAAATTTAACATAAGTCTTAGCTGCTTGGAAGTTATAAACATTATAGCAAGCTAATCTGCCTTTTCTTCCCTCCCTCCCCCCCAAAAAAATTGGGTGGACCCACAGTTTAAAAATTTGAAGAACACTGCTTCAAAGGGGGGGACCCCTAAACGAATACCACTGCACTATACTAGTATGAGCTCCTAGAATGGATGCAGGAAAAACTATGCATTGTCATAAAGTAAAATTACATTACTGTGCCTTGTAATATGGTAAAATCAATCCCCATTAGCAACACAAACTATGTGGTAAAACACTCATTTTGGAAGTTTTAGAAATTGGAAAAAATTTTGGTAATTCTACTCCTGGGATTTGTTGACACCAAAGCAATTGTGGTGTTTTAACTAACAAATACACCTATAAAACTGCATTAAAAGATCAGGCTATACAGATACAACCACAAACAAAATTTGGCCATGTATTTCTCAGGCATTTTTAATGCAGGTTTGCTTCATTTAACCTGATCCTTGAAAGCCTGCTTATCGTAATCAACAAGCATAATGCTTTCCCTCTCAGCAACATGCCTTACCAAGATTAGCGAGTTCACCTTCGTAATACCCACATTTCATAGATAAGGAGCAGACACAAAGCAGTTAAGTCATGTAAATCACAGAGGAAGCATAGGGCTGAACTGGAAATGACAAGCAGATCTCATGACTCTCAAATCTGTTCTTCAGCCTCAAGGATTTCCTTCGTCCTCTCCTCTAACTCATTTCCAAAACCAAATCAGCTAACATTTCCAACTGGCATAGCGGAGTTTGCAGGGAAATGTGTTTGCTTTGCAGAAATAATCTCATCAGTCATATAAAAATGCAAGCACGCTAAAACCAGAAAACTATTTCCACTAGTTTTCTGGTGACCGATAATTGGGTATGGCTGGGCGATGCTCTAACGCTGTCCCTTCTTCAGTATCTGAACTGGAACAGCAAGCATGTAGTGTATAGTAAAGGAGTATTCATATCCTCCACCTCTTTTTAGAAGATGTATAGGCATTAATAATCCCTAATATATCTCTAAGTAATTTCTAAATCAACTCAAAACACCCCAGATCAAGTAACAGGACTTAAAAAAAACATTTTTGTTTTATTCGGCAAAACAAGCAACTTTTCCCAGGCTGTCTTTGTAACATCCGCTGGCGAACCTCACAAGCCAGATGATAACTACAGGTTGAAAGTGGAACTTTACGCTAACAAAGCAAAGCATAAAAAGCCATAGGCCTTCGCGTCTCTTCAGTGTCTCCTCAGGTGGAGTTCCTCTGGTTCCCCCCTCTCTCCACCCTTCCAGAACAAAGCTTCACCGTCCCTGCGTAAACCCAAGCCCAGCCACTGGCAGGTCCCAGCAGCAGTCCAAGCTCCAGCTTGCATGGGGTGGAGCTGCCTTGGACAGCTCTACGTCTGCAAACTATTACTTCCTAGAACGTGGAGTAAGGGCGAGGCTGCTGTGGTTGAGCTCTAAGCAGAGTCGAGGCTGCTGTGCTCAGTCTCCTCAGCACTTGGCCAGTCTCCCACTCTGCCACAGCATCCCCCTCAGCATCCCGGTACCACGAGCAGCCCAGCAGCCTCCGGATGCCAGAAAGGGGAAACGCAGGTGGCTCAGAGGAAACTGCAGCTGCCTGTGCTCAGTTTGGACATCGCAACCTCCTAGTGTCAAGATGAATTTTCAATGCTGACAACTCAACACCATGCTCAATGTAAAAACCACATTACATGGCCAGAAGTGCCATTCCACTCTCTGGGGTACTATTACTCCTGATCCCAGGGTGAGCAGTGCCTGGGTATTACTGAGACGTCAGAGGAGAGCTACAGCAGACTCAAATATCAGACACTCTGGAAAGGCAGAGGAACACGTGTGCAATATGGAAAGCTTTCCCCAGCCTAACTGCAGCGGAGTCTGTTTGAACTCCCCCTTTCAACATCCACAAACCCTTTCACAGGGATGACAATAACCCCTGGATTACTCTACCAGTGTTCAGGAATGGCCAATTTTATTCAGCACTGCAGTTACTTGCTCTAAAATTTAACCTGATCCAGAATTCAGATTACTGTCACCACTGCCTTGTTTTTCTTCTTCCTAGTAGAGGATACAGCAACAAATGATTACAGGCTGTACTGAATGGCAGACAGCTCTGCTGCAGCGAGTTGGAAGAGTTTTTGCTGCGATGGGAAGATACACGTGTCCTTTGAGGGCTCCCTTCTGCATCATTTCAGTAATCGGTTCTGTAGTTTGGGTTTGTAGCAATGCATAGTGGTTTCTGGTTTAGCGCTGGGCAAGTGCTCTTGGAAGCCACTTTTTGAGTAACCGTGAAGGGTGGAGGCATTGTGTGAACGTATCCTGACTTGTGCAGAGCAGCTCAGAGAGTTTAGCGTAAATCCAATGTCAATCAGTCTAATTGAAACCTCAGTTTGCTGTCAGAGATGCTGCTGAGAGCCTGTTACAGTGCTCTGCTGCTCTGTCTCCAGGCCCTGTGGCCAGCAAGACCAGAGTGCCACTGGAGTTTGGGTCCTCGCTCCAAATTACAAGCCCCATAGGAATAAACCTAGTTTAAAAAGTTCCCACCTTTATTTACTTTATCTAATCATCCTTCACAGTTTAGCACATTTTCAGTTATACAGATTAAGCTGATTAAGCCACACTCTAAATTGCATGTGGATGAACCAGAGGTGAAGAAATCCAAAAAGAAGAGTTCAGAGAGCTGAAACCAGCTAACTCCCTGCAGGTGTGCTTATGTGCAGCCCCAGAGCGCTCAGGAGCTTGCGGTAGGTACCAAGGACGCCCATCCTCAGCTCCTGGCTGCTGCACGCTCCTTGTGGGTATTGAACATGACCACATCCAGCCACCACCCTTTGGTCCTTCACTGTGAGGACACATTCTGAAGCAAGAAATCAGGAGGATGAGCAGTGAGAACAGAGCTGAATCCTCTCTGTATTCCCACCCATACAGCTCTTCTTCCTCTTAAGCTGTCCCCAAAGTTAAGTCATCTGTGCTCAATATTTAGAGCCCAGAGACCTGTATGGGAAAGACCAGCTCAACTCTGCCAGCAGTTGAGTGCTGGGGGACTGCACGAAGTGGATTAGTTGGGACCACTGACTTTCGCATGGCACAAACATAAATGAGTCAACAGACAGGTCTTAGAGCACTTAAAATACAGTCTGCAAATAAAATGTGACTCAACCCTAATTACAGCAGAGTTACCTCTTCACTATAATTTATCATTCACTTATAGTATGCAGATAAGTTATTTAAGTAATAAAAAGTCTGGTGTGCTGTGAAGCCAGATGCCAGCAAGGCAACTTAAATAGCAGGTACTCTAAGAGCTTGTGAAAGACTAGGTGAAATGTCAAATAACTTGCTTTGTCTTTTTTGTAACATTCAGAACAGTGTTTTGTTTAGGCAGCCTTAGTGGCTGACACGTGCCAGTCCAAAGCAAAGGGTTTAAATTTTTGTCATTTACAGTGACATGGGGCTCTTCTTTGGGAAAGTAAAGACTATGTGAAACAGTCCAAATAAAAACTTGTACTTAATCATCTCCTGATGCTATTTAAAAGCAACATATTGAATATAAGTGACAGTGGCATAAAGCAGTGACTGGGAAAGCTTTGGTGACTCACACCTCTGTAGCTTAAGAAGTGCTGAGGCATGGATCCAGGCTGCACTTAATTAGCTCTTCCCTGGGAAGCAACCTCTGGCAGGACCAACAACCGAGAAGGCCAGACGCCTCCCCTGCTCCAGTCCAAGTCTTCCATTTTGGTGAAGCCAGCAAAGTGACAGAAGTGACAGGATCTCAAGACTGAATCACAGAGGGAAAAAAACCCCCTAACATCGATTCAGGCAAATGGATAGACGCCCTTGTGTGAACACTGCAAAATCAGCTTTACAGCGTCAGAGGTAGAAACATTAGTTTCCGCAATTGGGGAAATATAGAGACGGACCAAGTTCCACAGACTTCATTTGCCAACTAATCTACTAGATGAGTGGGTAAGGGAATAAACTAGATTTGCTTCCAGCTACGGCAGTCAGTCCTGAAAGAAGAACATGTTTGAGCCTGACCACTTAGCACCTTGTAAGCTTTGTACTGAAATATGTCTCCAAGCCACAGAGATTTTAGTGGCTGTACTGGAATACATACTGGCTTTTACATGAAATCCATACAGAAAAGAAGACGCATGAAACATGGAAACAGTGCAGGCTTGTCTGTCAACACAGTGTATTTAAGGTTCAGACAAAGTCTTAAAAATTTTGAATTTGCATGGCTCAGCATTACATCTCAAATGATTGTTGAGAATGAACGAAGCGCTTGACTGTCACAAGAACAACTTGCTGGGTGGGTACAGTTCTGTAACACGGAGGTGTAAGGTAGAGTTCAAAATGAATTGTAGTCAAGAGTTCAAACCCCAATGACCTCATTGTGTGAGTATGCGGCATTCATAAAAGTGCCTGCAGGCTGAATAAACTCCAATTAAAAATAACCTGGCATAAGTTATCTTTGGTACCAAGTTACCTCCATGCTGAGGGAAGCATGCTCTAAAGGAGGAGGAAATGAGCAATGAAACCCTCCAAAAAAATGGCAGGGAGAAACCATAACACTCTCCCTGTTTTGTAGCTACCCTGCGTGCCACAGCTTTAGGGTTGTGTATGGGATGAGGAGCAGGCATGGAAAAAAAGAGAGGACAGAGTTTACACCCCTTGCATAGTAAGACAGAAGTAAATCCTGTCCTGCACAGCTCCTGCTTCCAATCCATAGCTATCACCTCCAAAAATTTTGGTTTTTTCAATCAGAAGAGAGGTCTGGATGCAGCTGCACCATTTGGGTGGCCGCAGTTGTTTTGCCATACACAGAGGGCTTCAGGCAGTGCTCACAGCAGAGGGAGGGGGCTACAAGCCCCTCGCTGCTGCCCTAGCAGCCAAGGAGTCCATCCCCTGGCCGCCATTTCCTTCATCTCCTGCAGGGCTCCATCCCACAATGGCCGCCTGCCCACTAGACAAACCCAGAGCTGCCACCAGTGCATGCTCCGTATTTTAGACAATTGAAGCGAGCACTAGAAGGCACTCACAATTAACCTAAAATATGTTATAATATAAAGAGAAAGTTTAAATTGCATGCTAGATAATAACAGAATGTGGTATTAAAACTAAAACTGCATTAACTTTTATCCACCCAATGTACACATTCATTTAAAAACTGTACTGGTTTGTCGGGAGCCAAGGGGAGGACAAGCTGAATTTCTCTTGGGTCATGATCACAGATCACCACTAGATGGTAGATGAGTAGCGTTAATTCTACTTCCATTTTATTCCCGAGAAATACAACTGACATATGTCCACACTAGGGCTCTCGCCTCCTCTGGCAGTGTGAAAGTATCTCCTTGCATACACTCTTAAGTGAGAGTTTTGGAAAAGATGGAGGGCTGTGGCAATGCTGGGACTCCAGAAGAGGAACAACCTCAGAGCCCCAACATTTATACACATGGGGTTTATTTTTCCAATCTTACCATAGCTGCAAGCACTACAGTAAACAAACTCGCTTTTTTCCAGCAGAAGGACAATATTGATAAGCTCTGTAACCATTTACAGTTAGTTTGCAAAAACCATGCCAGGCTTTTAAAAGTAAGATGGCTTCACAGACATTATAAGACTTTACAGCATGAAAGGCTGAAGTTTGTGCAGCTGCAACAATTGCCTTTGTCTTTCTCATACCTAAGGTATAAGATACTTTTAGTCAAACTGAGGTGGCTTAAAAGATATGTCAGCTTTATTTTGTAAATGGTTTCCATATTCATACAGACCCAGAGGGATTTTTGCCCCGGTGTATTTTTCCCAATGAGTAGCAAACCTTTCTCTGCTGCCTCACCCCGAGTAGCTCAAAACCACATTACTGTACATTGCCGGGGCTGAGGTGAGCCACACCATCTCAAACGGGTGCAGGATACATATGACAGCTATTCACCAACGCTGCCAAATCATTGCAACTGATCCAGTGCCAGCTCACATAGTGCTTTAGGTAAGGGCACAGGGTTATTACGTGAACTTACCTCAGAGGTGCTGCAGCACATCTACCCATCTACTGAGAGTATGAAATCATGCATTAGGTGCAGTGAAACGCTGGCGTCTTCACTAGAACATCAGTAGCAACACACAGCCCAGTGTGTAAAGTACTGCTGTTTGAAATTTGCAGGCAAATAAATACCCAAATAGTTTACCCTCAGCATAGCCATCGTTGCACAGTGAAAACATCGGATACAACTGAATGCTTAAACCTCTATACTGTATCTTTCACACCACACTGCTCTACAAGTACTACCATGTTCTGCAAGGCTTTCACAGGCAAAGTGTTTTACACTACTTTAAAATACACAGAGTCTTTAGAGACCTTTCAGCTTGGAAGGAAACACAGCCAGACCCTGCTTAGGCTGGTAAAATCTGACAAGACCACATGACAAGTTGGTACATCTGCAGGGTGCAATAAGCTGCCCTTGAAAACGTACATGAATAGCTTTGCTGCCAAAACTTTGATATTAATGCACAAAGAAAAAATAATTTGATGTTAGCATCCGAAGAGAATATATTAAAGGAAATAACTGCTGTCAGCATATTTTAGCAATAACAAGCTGCAATAGCCATTAGTATTCAGGTTATTTTGCATTGTTTGCATTGTTTTGCATTAATAAAGACAAAACCTGATAGATATATATACAGCTTCTAAAGGATTTTGCTTTCTTTCTTACCTCTTCCTTTTTCTCTTCAGCACCAGAGGCTAAATTGAGGCTCAGCTGAGAGTGGCTGCTTATGCCACTGTCTTCATTTCCATCATCATAGTACACAGTTTGCACCGAGTCCTGGAAGCAAACAGGATTCCTGCCCAGCTTCAGCCCTGGTACCTCAACTCTCTCCTCGCTCTCCGATGAGCTCAGTGACAATGTGCTGTGATGATTTGGGCACTGGAAATTCATATTGCACTTGACCTTCTCTGCAGTGGGACTTCGAGGCTTTGGAGTAGTCGGCCTGACCGGAACGTGAGGGTTTTCAGCTTCATATGTAAACTGCTGGGTAGCTTTTGGTTCATCCAAGTCTGAATAAAACACTTCACTGGGAAATGGACTAATGTCATTCAGCGTGGGTGATAAGCTATCAGAGTCTGGGATACCTGATGACGTCCTGAGGCTTTTGTCTTCAGCAGCAGCTACATTCATTTCAGCCTCTTTATCCTGAGCAACTGTGGGGCTTTGCAGACAAGGTGTTCCCGGCAAGGAAGAGTCTGGACTAGATACCGGGGAGGTGCATCTCTTTCTGTCATGATCCGTGCTGCTGGAAACCCTGCGGGAGTAGTCATCATGCAGTCTGCTGTTTGACCTTGTTCTCTGGGACTGCTCACTTGGAGAAGGAGCGGTGCTTTTAGGGCCATCCTTCTTCCATGCAACATCTGTAACGTTACTGACAAGTTTCAAAACTCGGTCAAAATCCTTTGCCCTGATAGGGCTCTTCCATCGCTTGGATCTCCTTTCAGGGTTCCCACTGGTTTTGTCTGAGTCAGCAGAAGTAACACTCACAGTCCTTGTTGGCATCTCTTTTTCATTTGCAACCTTGAGGTCGGTGAGGTTTGAGGTGGACTTCCGTTTGAATGAGCTTTTTTTCAGAAAGTTCAAATTATCCGAACTTTTGCTTCTCCGATAAATGATCCTGTTGTTTTCAGAGTCTTTCACCAAAATTTCACAGATCTTTGGCTCTGCGATGACAGGTGATGTTGGCCTAATACAGTTGTGATGACTCTGAACTTTATCCGTGTCTAGCAAGTTTATGCGGCCAGCACCATAAGCCCGCCTGATGCTGCGTGAGCGATGAGTATTCCTTAGGAAAGACTCATCACTCTCCTCCGCATCAGAGCAGTCAGAAGCTAAACCATCCACTGTGTTCTGGAAATCATGTAGAGGCCCTGAATAGGAATACCTGTTAGTCTGAACTCTTACCACTGCCCCATTTGAACCATGTTTGCCTACGCCGTTCTCATTTAAGATGTCTGAGCATTCCCTTGTTTGAATTCCTTGGAGAACTGAAGATTTCAACTTCTTCAAAGATCCCATTTTTCTGATGGAAGACAGAGCATTCCACGTGGATGAGTTGCCCATCAAAACCAGAGAACGAGGCCTGTCGGAGCTGGAATTAGCCCGTTTCCGAGGGGTGGTGAAAAAGCGCATGATTTTGGAAGGGCTGAGCTTATCCTCTTGAATTTCCTCCTCATGACCGTTGCTGGTGCTGTATCCCCCGTTATGACTGACACAGGTAGTCTGGTTTTGGGGCTCTTTGTTATCCATAACTATACAAGTAATGGTGGTGCCATTTCCACAGCCATTCGGAAACGTTGTCATGCTCTCAATGCTGTACGCATGGAGATGGAGGCTGGGGTAGCTTAAAGTGACACTGCTGTCTCCACCAGCTGACCTTGCTGCCTCTCCTTCATCTGCTGCTCCTTGGTTTGTCTTGCTTTCACACTGACTGGGTGGGCTGAGCTCCTCAGGCTGCACTGCCTGCATCAGGAAAACAAAAGCAACCCTTAGAGAAATTTCCTTACAAAGTCCCCAACTAAAAGAAGTTTGAGCCCCAGTGTAGGAAGTAAAGGCGTGCACAAGATGGAGTTCTTTTTTGCTGAACAAAGGTGTGTTTCAGTGGTGAAGAGAAGACATTCGTAACTCCCTCAAAGTATAATTGCATTCATTAGCAATTTAAGAGACCAGAATAATTTCAATATGTACTTGTTTCTCTACTGCTTAATAAGCTAATAAATTCAGTATGTCTACCACACCTACCTTACAACACTAAATGTAATCCACATACACACTTAGAGAAAGAAACCCCCAACAACAGCAATCCAGTCTTCCTCCTCACAGCGCTCAGCACCGAGCCCCAAGACACACGAGAAGTTTTCATCCAAAAAACTGAGCATGTCCATCATGTGCCACCTAATCCTCAAACAGTAGGCAAAGAAGAGTAAAACATACCTATTTTTTCCTACTCTTGCTGCTGTCGGAAGGCTGCATGACACTTGACTGTCTTATCTGTCCCCTAGCAGGTAAACCAAGAGTTACGCCAAGCGCACAGCAAAGTATTTTTCCCTAGCCAATGAAAACAAGATTCAGAAGTACGTAAAGTCAGAAGCCGGCCTATGCTGTCGTGACAGTGTGATGAAAACTTGAATTTGGAAGTGACCGGAGTCTTTGTGACTGGGACGTGCTGTATAAGGAATCTCCCCCTGAGCTGAGCGTGGGAGATCCAGCAGCCCAAACCACACTCCGGTGCCCGGGAAAGCTGTGTGGGGCCCGCCAGCCATGCATCCCCCGCCCCAGCCAGGGGT
>NW_008794446.1:8896956-8911854 GCF_000699145.1 Aptenodytes forsteri | reverse complement strand
CGGCCTCGGTCCTCCCCTCCCCGGGAAGGGTCTGCTCTGCTCCGCCCACCCCGAAGTGACTCCCGCCGGGTCTCCAGCGCTGCCGCTTGCTGGAAGGAGCCTCCCTTCCCTTTGCCGTGTGCGGCGGCGAGCAGCGAGCAGCAGGCACCCGGCCGCAGAAGGACGATCATGTTTTCAAAATGTCATGTATGCTGTCCCGGCCTCACCGCTCTGCTTGCCTGTCGGTACCTGTGTGCTCTGCTCGCCCTTGGTTTTTGTCACGGGCACAGGCCTTGCACGGGTTTCTGCTGCGTAGCACGGCCGATTGGCCAACACATGTACCAGTTCTCACCCTTCTCAAACACGAGATTATTTAATAAATAATAAATAAACACGAGTTTATTTTCCCAGCTATAATCTGCGGCTTAAATAGTCCACTTCCTTCCACGATATAAATGATCCTCCTAGTAAGCCCAAAGTAAAAAGTGAAAAAAGCCCAAGATCACCTGTCACTTTTTCACCCCAGCAAAGTATATTTAGTAGCTAGGTGTATATTTTATAACAAAACAATCTGCAACACAGAAATACATTTTCATTTAGTATTTAAATTGGACTGGGGCCCCATGGTGTTTGTGGTGCCAGACAAAAATTTCTTACTGGAGAACAAATCAGCATATTTTCCTAAGCGTGGTTTCCTTTATTAAGCTTAAAGACATAAATGCTCTAAAAGAAGTTCTTGCCATCAGCAAGCTCTTTCAGATACTCATGATTGGTTCCCAGGCTGTCTTTCAGTCCCCAGTCTGGACCACTTTTTGGTTTGCCGCTGTTTCTCAGTTAACAGCAAGAACAACATTTTATGCACAATCTGAACACTGTTCATATACTACAAGGAAAATTTTGTGACACAATGCCACACAGCCCCATGTCACGACGCCTGACAAAGACCCATAACAACTGGTAGTCCTTGCTCAAATAGTCTATTGTCTAAAAATATTTCTACACTTGGACTGGAGCTGTAGACATAACTAAAACTGTTTTAATGTACTTCAGGTAAGAGGCAAAATGAAAGTGGGACACAGAGCATGGCAGAACAGACACCCTAAAGAAGGAACGAAGGCCATTAGCCTCACTGCCTCTCCTCTGAGACTGGTGTGACTGTACACGCTGTAATTACTTCTCTGGAGAGCTGTGTAGACATACTCTCAAAGGCAAGGTGTAGTTAGGGGATGAGGCAAACAAATGGGCTTAAGGGATGTAGGTCAAATGGGGTAGCAAATAACTCTGGGAGTGACCACAGGATTCCCTGGCAGTCAGCAGTAGCAGGCACAGCCTGCCACCAGCCCAGGTCTTGCTGGCCTCAGCTTTATGGTACGCCCCATGGAAGGAGTGAGTTTTGAAGAATGACTCAAATGAGAGAGTAAAGTGTCTGCTTTACAGTGTTGGGCATGGGAAGCAAAGGGGAAATGAAGATTAGGACTGGAAACGCTGACGCAGTATGGAGAGGGTCCATATGGACCATCGCTGGTGATCTGTGTTAGCTTGGGACTACCTGGGGGAAGTTCTCAAGTCAGTGCAGACAAGAATTATCTGCTTCAGACCGTGGGAAAAGGAAGTCTCTGAAGGGGGACTCAGTGAAGGCACTGAAATGGCCAAGAGAATGACTTTAGCAGCACCATTAAGGGAAATATTATTTCATTTATATGAGACAAGAAGTGTATCAGAAGTTAACTTTAAAAACACCTTCAACAGGTCTTGTAAACTTATCTCACAGCCTCCCTGGTATCTCTAGGGGTCTGTGCTGGTCGCTTACAAACTTCTAACAGCACTATTCAAACCTGAACTTAATGGATTTATGTTCCTATGTTCCTGCACGTTCCTTTCCATATATATCCCGGCTATATCCATCACATTAATTTTGAATATCCTTTTTAATCCACCAGTCCCCTCAGAGAAGGGAACCCCCAGTTACTCCTGTGTCCTCTACCTACCAGCTGGACAAAAAGACAAAACAGAAAAAACTATTGACCTGAACTGAGCCACTAATTTGGGTCTCTCCTTTATCCAGCCAACAGTGTTTCTGAAACTTAAGAAATTCTGATAACTTTGAGATCTGAACCCTTCTTTTAAATACATTTGAAGCTCATCAGCAGGTTAAAAACTGCTGGAGGAGACGGAAATGACACGAGAAGGTATTGACAGACTAACAACGTGCTCACAAGAACTTAATTTTCTTAGAAAGCCACACTGAAAAGCTCACTTTGGATAATTAGATAAGAATATCATCGTATGTTATATTTCCTAAATGTCATTACATTTAACGAAGGAAATACCTAGAAAATTGCAATTACAGAGATAACAGTATTTAGTCAATTAGACATTTGCCAAGTTTCTAAAAGTAAATATTATAGTTTTAATCTTCCAGACTTGTTTGTCATATATTTTCTACTGGTAGTATGCCAAAACCCTCTTCAAACTCTTGCAGCTTCATTGAGTCAGAGTCTGTCCTTCCACATCCACGTACTATTTAGTGAAGCACGGATGCAGCACACTGAAGAGTATGTCTGAGAACAGGGATTAACTTCCAGTACTGGAGACCAATAATTACCGAAATCTTTTCTTAATTTGAATTATTATTTTTTTAAAGGCTGGGAAGTGTATATAGTATTCAGGTACCTTCACACCAAGGTTTAGTAAAATGATGCAAAGCAAAATTTATCAACGGGACTGCCATGGGAAAGAAGGCAAATCACTCTTCTGACTATAAACTAAACGCTTTCCAGTTTCTTACAATATTTGAAGAAAAACGAGCCATAGTGTTTCGTCAAAGTTACGCAGCAAAGTTTCAGTAAGTTAGTCCTTCACATATAATGGTTTTTCTACAATCCTAAAAAAGCAAAATGTCATCCAAATTTCTGATTAAAAAAAGGTGCTTTTGAAGTGGCATTCCTGGCTGTTTTTCCAGCTTTTTTGCTTCTAGAGAGGATTAATACTATTTGCCACTGAGAATGCTTGAAAAGGTGTAAATAAGAAAAAATTCATAGCACTTCCATAGGTATTTCTGAAAAACTGAGCTATATATTGTGTTATTTACAGGCTAATAGTTTGACTCCAGATGAGTAACAAAGTCTGCAGTGAACTGAGAGGCAGTGCCAGAATTACATGTTACGGTTGACCAAGTATAGTAATTTATGAAGAGAAGAACTCCAAGAATAAATTCCAGATTGGTATATGCATGAGATTTTTAATAGTGATTTGACAATGGTCATCACACTTACCGCAACAAAAATGAAATGCAAAAGGCACATTTAGGTAATAAGAAAGTCACTCACTTAAATCTGAAAAGTCTAAATGAGAACGATTCTTTTTACTTAGTTTAAAAAATCTTCGCTTCCACTCCCACAACTCTATTATTTCTTTCATTATTCTTTTATAAATACTTTCTAAAAGTCTATTTTAAAGTAGTGATTTTTTTAAAAAAGGTACTCTTAAAAGAGAGTACAGAAAAAGAGCCAAAAGGAATAATTTCAGGAAAACAAAAGCATTTGTCCTACTTCAACAGCTATTGGGCAAAATGGCAAAGGAAGTGACTCTCTAAGACATATTCTAAATTAATGAGTGACCAAATTTAATTATTAAGATGCAGGATTACTGACATAAGAGATCCCTGTGCTTTAAATGACAGTGTATTTTCCAGGCTGCAGTACATAGCTAATGCTCCAGTTCTGCATTTTGCACCTTCCTTTTACATCGGAGGCAAAGGCTCTCCTGCAAGCAATTAACCTCCAAGGAATCTTTAACACATTGACAGGTCCCACAGAGGGAATTAAGCTGAGTCATATATCTATTGAAGTTAAAGGCAACTACCCCACCGACTTCATTGGGAGCAGGATCAAGATCTCAATTTGTTCAGTTTAGAAATGAGGGAAGAGTAGTATGTTTGTGTATGCAAGCTCAAACTAACATAGGCTGCTAATTATTTTCATCTGTTTTATATATAAACTGTGTGAAATTAATGTAGGATTTTTCCATTTGTGTATATCTGCAATCAATTTAGTAGTAATAATTTGAAAGGAATTTTCCAAATTCAAGACCTTTGTCATCTTGGCAGTGAAAAAATCCATTCCAGAAAATGAATCATGTTGCTAAGGAAAACACTCAAAGGGCAGCTTAGATTAAATTGCTGTACTAACTTCTTAATTTGCCCAGTGAAAGTCATCATTGCCCTTATGTAGAAAGCTGGTATGCCACTTCCAAAAGGCCAGTTCCTGTTGCATTTACTTTGCTGCTGATAAAGGCAATTGCTGACCAAAGTGAGAAAAGTTTATCACAGTTTGGTCTAAATCACAACACACAACAAACGGTTTTTCCCTCTAATCTTCTTTTAAATGTGCTTTGCTGAGGCTGTTTTGCTGAGCTTGCTCAGCTCTGTTAAACACAGAGACCTAATTTAGGGAGAACACAATAGCCTGATGGAGTAACGCCATCAATGAAAAATGACCCTTGTGTACCAGGTTACCATTATCCCATCTCCGAGTTGCTCTTACTCACCCACCTACACCACTACAGCTGCATGCAACTTAATGATGGCTTCAGCCTTTCAGGCTGCTAGAATGCTATTTATAACCCCACGGGGTCCGACTGCGATGCTATTCTTTCTCCCCGTCCTCAAGAGACATTATTCAGACAGCATGACATGAAGAGATGGCTGGTACTACAGAAGAGCAGTTTCCAATAAACAGATCATTGTGTTTAAACATAAAGAAGACTTCCCGTTACCAATTAGGAAGGCTGAATTCCACCTTTATTTTGTGTCTCACAAAGTGTAAGATGTAGGTAGGAAAAGGGCCACGGAGATGTAAAGTAGACAGAAATAAGAAGAAAAAGAGATTAGTCAAAAATTCATTTTTTCTATACCATACATCTTTTTCTTTTTCTTTTTTTTCTTGAAAAACATTATATTAGATTTTCTGTTGGATGTACATTAAAGTGATCTGGACTAGTTGGGAAGAAAGGGTGCGATCTCAGAAAAAGAAGTGGGATTGTCCCACCCTACGGCCATTTCCTTTCTCTTCCTTCTCTGCTCTACCCGCCATCCCTTCCTATGTCACACCCCTCGCTGCAGCATCTGATGGCCCTACAGCCATTCTGTATTTATTTTCCTTGCTCGAAATAGTAGCATGTAAAAGTGACTATTAAGCTCTTTATCAACCTTCTTCCCCACCCACTTAATTACCCCGCCATCCTGTCCTCTCTATTCAAAACTGTGGCCTTCCAAAATTACCTGAGGATATGAAGGTACCTTGTTATGCAACCAGAAGGCCAAAATAAGTCAGTGGAAGAATAAATACATAGAGAAAGGGCCTTGAAGAGTTTGAGGGCTGAGGACCACCTGCAGCAGGTGTTTGCACCGCTCAGGCCAGGGGCTGAGGAGCTGGCGCACTTCATTCATTTTTGCGTGTGAGCCGTAGCGAAGGGCTGTGCATGTGTTTATATGATTTTTGAGTGATGGCGCTTCTCCCTGGGCACGAGGAGGAAGCACAAGCAGCACTCAACCCTCGCTTAAATCATTCAGCTGTGCTGAAGGGAGCAGGGATACATCAACACTGCAGATGGACAGTGTCCATCAGATATTAGAAAAGATGGAAATGCTTTAAAAGTGAAGCAGGTAGTGGACTTCATTAGGAATGATGCACATCAGTAGAAATTATGTGAAGTTATATAAGATCATCTTTCTTCTGATGCTTATTATAATAAAATAACAGGTCTCGGTAGAATAATTGGCCCAGCGTGATGCAACAGAAATACCCAACTGGTGATAGGGCAGCTGCACACCTTAGTTAACTCCATGCTGGACGGGGCAAAAAGCCCTGAACAATTACAGCTTTTGATATGTTCATGAGGTCAGAACAGTGAATATCTCACTAAGATTAAAAAAAGGAAGAAACAGGTAGCATTTGGGGGGAAGCATTAGGGTTTGTTGTTGTTAATCAGTGGAGGCTTCTAGGCGGTCTTGATTCATGTGCTTCAAGAACCACACAGGGTTTTTTTTTCAATTAGTATCAATACTTTTCTTTGTTTAGTCTCTTTTTACAATGACGAACTTGCTGTCTTTGTTACAGTCTGAACTAAATTAACATTCATGGGCACATTTCTTGTGCCAGAAGATTGTATTACCATCTCCACCATGTTTCTCTTTCTTTTTCAGGAAAAACAAGAAAATCTTCTTGCTAATTCTACCTCTAGTTTGTCAATAACTTCTACTTTTTGTATGAATTTACTCTATCAAAAATCCCATGGGATGGAAAAGCTAGAAAAAACCAATGTGAACAAAGTGGATACCAATGAAGTGCTACAACAACATTTACGTGCTGGGCCTTTTCAATAAAATACGTGCTCTGAATTTAGCCTGCCTGAAAACTTCAAATCAATGATAAGCCTTTAACTAATAGTCAACCCTCTCTTTCTCTGGTGGTGTAGTAACTAACTACCTTCTTCTTTATTAATACTAAAATCAAGAGTATTTTTTAAAAACATGGATGATCAAATTTAAGCAAACTGACTGTATTTTGGCAAGAAAAGAAGTTACCTGATTTTAAAGATGCAGAAAACACACAGTGCTGCTCACTCGAAAAATTATTTGTCTGGACATGGAATCAGACACATACAAATTTATAAATTTTATACTTGCTTACTGGTGCTGTTAAAAACAGCCATACATACTAAATTAGATCTTTTATCAGCAGGATAGTGAAGGAAATCTCTTGCAGCCTGATGTTATTTGTAATATTATAATTGTTTCTAGGAAGCAAGACAAATAATACATACTGACTGCCTCTATAAGATATTGCAGCTGCACAAGTTAGTCAGATTTTGATGGGAAATCAGAAGAAGATTGTTTAAGATCAGAACATTGGAATCGTGCAACTGTCTTCCTATTAGAACAGTGTGGAAGAAAACCTGACTTAATTAGCCTGAGATGGAGTTAGTTATGTATATCTAAGGTACCAAATGGCATGATTGTCTGAAATAAGGGGGACTGGAACCAGTGCCCCAAGAGACCTTTATGGCTCATACACCCATATTCCTATGAGTAGAGGTTAAACAACTCTGGATTTTATCAGCCCTGAAAGTAATGGTAAATCATCAAAAAAAATGAAAGCCCCATCTAAGGCAGGAAAGATGTCTTTATGACTGAGGCTGGGGAAGAAGGATTCTGGATTTTGTTTCTCTCTGACCTTGGCAGTTCAGCATACTTTTCTCAGCTTAAGTGCCATATGTGTAAAATAAGTGATGATAGGAGTAGTACCTTATAACCTATGGGCCTGCAAGGACAAATCCATCAATGTTTCTCTGGCACTTTGATGCTTACGGTGATGAGAGCTATAAAAAGTGTACACACGAGAAAATAATCCATTATCTACCCATGCAGAGGACAAACCATAAAGTCCAGTTTTTTGGAAGGAGTTCAGACTAAAGTGCCCGTTTCAAGACTGAATTGCCTATTTTGATGATGGTCCATTAGTCTTTTAAACTGGAATTTGCAGATCTGACTAATAATTTATGTCTTGTAAGAGCACAGGGTAGCTCTGAACCTGAAAGATTACACATCTCCTTACTTCAAAAGTTAATTTACATTGGTGAGCTGTCTTTGCCTAAACATTGCAAACAGCAAAATGGACACTTCAGTTTCTGTCAGTCACACTGTCCTTTTTAAGAAGACCTTGTTAAACTTCAGGTTAAGAAAATCTAACGAGAAAAACCTTAGCAGCCATTCCCTCAACACACTGGGGTACATAATTAAAATACTAAGTGGGAAATGTGAGCCATGTTTCCAGCTGCAGTATGAAAAGGAGGCAGTCTGCACCAATTCTGTCCTAGGGTTGTCTTTTGTCTAAGCAATACTAAATACCTGAGTCAGATCTCCTCCCACCTCTCGCTTTTCATGACATAATTCAACAAACTTTCTGTTTCTGTGCCAGGACTGGAACAGCTGCTTTGCTCTCTCCTGTTACCACACACTGACCCAGAGATGCTGTCGCTTCCCATAGACCACCTGCCGCTGTTCACAACGTCTCCTTCATCTACCTGGTCTCTACGGATGAAGGTAGAAGTGATGGCTTGAGCCAACCTAAGAGCATGCCACCACCTAAAGGGAGAGATGCTGGACCTCCGTTCTGCTTTTTCCTGCCAGGCTGTGAGTTGAACCAGCTCCCCTGGCTGCACCCAAGCTGTTGCAGGGCAGGAGGTGGAAGTAAGCATCCAAGGGCAGGGAGGAAAGTGCAGGAAAGCGAGTGGAAACTCCTCCTTCCACAAGCAGCAGGATTCCTGAAATTGCTCCAGACTTGAAATTTGTCTCAGGAGCTGCCGAGGAGTGCTGTGAATTGGAAAGGGCTGGGGGAACGTGGAAGTGCCCTCAGCTTATTCCCCATGTGTTGTGTTTCAAAGCCGTAGGGTGCCAGGACGTGTGGGCGTGAGGTGGGTGTGCAGGTGGTGGTGCTGGGTGGGTGTCTGTAGCGGGTTAGCAAAAGAGACACAAAGAAACACAAATTCTGTGGCAACATCCCAAACAGGAAATATTTTTAAGTATGTTCTCTGGAAAAGCAGGAAAATAGTTCCTTCAGAAAATGGTTGATTGAATTTCTTATGGAGTGCTGTTGTGTCAAATTCAGAGATTAAAATCAATCATTAAGGTAAATAGAGATTTTGGTCTGCTTTACATTCAATCTCTGATTCAGTTTCAATTCCAGCTTCACCACAAAAATAATGCGATATAGTCCCAGTGCAAGGACATTGGGATTGCTCTGTACCTCAGAAAATACCATTTGTAAAATAGCTCAGTAAAGATGCCATCTAACTCTCTTCTGATGCAGCGAAAATTTTGGCAGGCCCACCTATGCTTGATTAGTTATTCAGTCTCATTGGTAGGACAAACACTGTGTAGAGGCTAACCTTTAGTATTATGCTGAAATTGGTTGGTCTAAAACCTGTTTTCACCAGTCTCTGCGGCAGCAGGGAACAGGGCCTCCCTGTCCAGAGCTTGCGCCAAGCCATATGTGGCATATGTTCAGCTGAGCCACTGGTGACACCCCCTGTCAGCATCTGGTAATTTTCCTAGCAGGGACAAGATTTACATGAAAGCTTTAACTCTGAAAGTCCTGAAGAGCCACAGACAAATACATTCCAGAATAATTGTTTTAACCAAAGAATCAGAGGTGTACCTTTATAACAAGCCAATTTCAGCTGACTGTAGTATCAGCTTTATGCTTCACTGTACCAGGCCAAGAGAAGATGCTTAATTTATCAGAAATCCTGCTATCGTTCAGCTGATAAACAGCTCCCGTTCAGTGTTCAGCCCTCAGAGTCACAGATACCGCTGCCCAAGAAATGCTGAAATAACAGCCATCCTGCTCCATGCACAATATTCTACGTGTTGATTTTCCAACACTTAAGCAAAATACATCATACAAACATTTGGAAGTGGTTCAAAATTTACTATTACATTTTCCATTGTTCTGAAGTCTAAGAAAAGGGGGATGGAGGGAGTTCAGGCTCTCTGGAGAAAGAAATCCTTCCCAAGGTTTGCAATAAGACATAGCAACTTCTACTAAACCTTTCAATATCCTAATGAAGCATAGTCTCTTTTCTCACCAGGCTTGCTTCTCTCAGTGCTTAGGGTGCCAAAGCTACAACACTGTTACTAGTAGAAACCAACATGTAATTTTTAGCCAAATCTCATTTTACTGGAACCTCCGAGCTTTTGAGAGCTTATTATTCCAGATTTAACCTGGTATTAAATGAGAGGAGAGTGAAATCCAGGCTTTACAGCAAGTATTAAACAGCTTTGCTAACACATAGTAATGAAAGGGAATTAACATATAACCAAGCCCAGCCTCATTTCCCCTAAACCAGGAGCTGTTTTCCCAGGGAGGATATTGAGTACTTATGACTACTTTCTGCTGCAATATTCTTACATGGGATCATGTGGTGCCTTCATCCTACACTGAAGTATTTTGGAAAATACTTCACTGGCATCAGCAGTCCACTTTTGTTCCCATAAACTTATACCTCTTTCCCTACTTTCTTTTAGTGGGTAAACAACTCTTAACTTCTTAGTGTTGCTAGCTTAGCTAATTGTGCTTAAAGTTACACAAAAACCTCTCTGATGTACTAAAGACTCCTAAAAGCTCAGTTTTGTTTGGGTTTTTTGCTTATTCCCTAGAAAAGCACAGCAGCCAACTTGACGGCCATTACTCCGAGAAAACTGGCAGGCAGCAAGTTGCTTAATCCTCAGTCTAGTTATGTACTGATTTTCATACTGTTAGAGTACATTGCCAGAGCTGTGATCTTGCAAATATTTTATGTATTTGATTCTCTGCTGTTGCATGCTTAAAAATCACACTGATCTCAAGAGATAATCCACACGTAAATGTGTGCGCAACTGATAGTTAAATTGGGAGAGTAAGGGCAAAGGCCAACAGTGTGATTGCTTATTTTGAAAAGATATGGTTATTAACACCCAGGTGTATTTGAATTAAAGTGAGATTCTTCCAACAGTCCCTAGAACAGAACTGTGCCTTGGTCTTTGGCCAACCTTAAGTATAAGTCTGAAAGCAAAACTCAGGTTTAGTTTTTAGTTCCTAATTACCACTATTTGCAGGTAATACCAGAACCAAAATCAAAGAGCATCTCCTTGCTTGCCTAGCATGGCAGGGTGTTGAACAGGGAAGGCAGGGGCTGCCTTTTTGGAAGTAATTTTCCTTGCTTGTAGATGGAATTAAACCCCATTACTTAAAGGTTTCAGGTCCTGTCTTTTTCCTTGCAAACAATAGAAGATTATGGTCTTCATCTGCATACAAAACAGCGAGAATAACTTTTTAGGAACAGTATGTTACAGCACTTTTTCTGTGCCAAATACATCTGAATTTACAACACAGACCAATGCCATGCTCTTCTCCCAAAACAAGTTTCAGAGAAAGAGTAATAATTAATACTGTAGTTTGCACAGGCTACATCACATCTTGGTCTCATTAAGATACATTTGGCCACTAAATATTTCTCCTGGCTTCCCAACATGTAAGCAACAGATCAGCTTAATACCCTTCGGTAAAGCCTACCTTTCAAAATGCTGGTCTCACAGTGGAGGACAGTGCTCCAGCCCAGTGCCATCGGTGACAATGCACCAATGCAGACAGCTGCCAGTGGCTCGGCTCTATGGCTGGGTGGGCTTCTGCCCAAGGGGGATCCAGAAAGCCGGGGTAATGCCAGGGAATCTGACCCCCAATGCCACTGCCAGTGGGATCCCCTTGAAGTCGCAGTGCACATAGCACCCCGTTGTACAGTGCATAAGCGCAGCGATGAATAATGCCCAAATGGCTTTGCTAGATGAACTGCACAGATTATCTGCAACTCTAAAAACCACATACACTTTAACAGAAGGGCAAAGCACACTGCAGCCAACACACAAAAGATTAAATATTAGTCTCAGTCATGGTTTTGCACTTAACGGGGACAACTAATAAAGCCATAATTGTAAAATGTAATTAATTACCACCATACATACCTAAACGTTTATGTCTTCCAGCAGCCATTAACTGTGAGATCTGTTGTTCTGGATAAGATTTAATCTAAATGTATGAAAATCCATTGCACAAAATATTGCCCGGTTACAGTATGAACCTTGTTCCAGAAAACCTGTTTGGTTTTTGAAAGAGCCTGTTGTTGCCTGGATTCAGGGCTCAGTCCTGCGAGGTGCTGAGCACCTTGTAAGCCCTTAAACACTGCTGGGAGGGAAAGGGACTTAGCATGATACAGAAGCAGCCACTACCTTGCGGGATTGAGTCTTAAGTTAATATATAACAAATGGCTGCACAGCGGTGTGTAAAATCGGCAAGTTAAACATACACTTAAAATAACTGTAACAACAGAGAAGCAAGCATATTTACAGGAGCATTTCATTAAAATCTTTGTGCTGAATAGTCTCACATGCAGCATTCCTACATAGTTACTATATGAAAGCAAAGGTTTTGGGAGTGTTCTGGTGAAAGTAAAATTAAGCAGTCAAGGCAGAAATAACCTAAAGTTGCAACTGAAGACATCTGGTTAAATATTGTGCAAACTGTGAGTTGGTTATTATCAGCTGGAATCTACCCTGAGCAAGCTGCACCCGACAGCGTGGACAAAATGGATGACCCAGAATGGCACATGCTAAATACACATCTGCAAAAATGAAAATAACAACTAACCTCAAAACTTTACCACCCAGCTCTAGTATTTGCAGGTGTCAGCAGCAGAACAAAATGCCAAAAGCATACCTGGTCGTACCTGGTCATTTACTGTAACAAATGAAAGAGGCCGAAATCAAAGGTATAATTATGTCTTTGAGAGCTGCAAAGCACCACAGGAAAGTAACCGGGTGTGCAGAAGGCAGTGCAGGTGGGGAGCCGAGTTACCCCAGCGGAAAACCAGATACACGCCTGCCAGAAAGATGGGACCTGCGCTTCCCTGCTTTTCCTGCCTTGCGTACGGGGGGAGCAACTACGCTCTCCTAGAGACCCACATTTATCCCAAGAGCCTGGCATCACATACAGAAATGTAGAACGCCCCTGGCTTTGTGCTCTCCAGTCAGAAGGACCAGTACAGCTCCCTCCTATATATCCCTATACAGAAGACAAAGTAATATGTAACAGAAGATCTACTAGAATGTTATTTGATCTTCTCTTTTCTTCCCCAGAAGAAATAGCAACTTCCAACTGCATTTTTTTCTGAATGAGAGTAGCAAGATGTGGAGAATAACTGCAATTGTGAATGCAAGAGAACACTAATTCAAAGATAAATTAATTTCTATCTTACATTTCTTGGACTTATTCTGTGAATAATCACAAAGAGAATTTTTAATGGCAATATTACATTCATTTCTTAAAAGTAGAAATGCCAACAGATTTCCTTAATAATACATTTACATTACAAGATAATTTTCAAAACCTAATTAATAATTTATAATGAAGTATGAGGCTTCATATATGTCTCATGCAATAATTTGAAATTCAGATATTATTGAATTCCCAATTATTAGTTACATTCATTTTAGCTGAAAGCTCTGCTGGAATGTCAGTACCAAGAAAATTAACTATATTGAGAGTATCAAGACAGAACTACAACTCCACAATGTTTGAGTTACGCTCAAAGCCTTCAGTGAAAAGGAGGAAGCAAACTCCTCACAGCCGTACTCTTCTCATGCAAGGCTGGGCTTTTACGATTTTAAGCCTTCTGAGTCAGATACAAGGTCCACTAAAGTTAAGGGGACTTTCCTCCGCTTCTATAAAGCTTTAAGTAAAGATTATCATAAAGGCTAACTCCAAGTAATTTTCTTAGTCTCAAATCACTCACCAGGGTGCTCATCTAGGGTGTTGCCATATGAATGTTGATTTTGAACATGGTCCTGGGGCGGAGGAAGTGAAGAAAATACCACATCTTGCTTTGTGGTTTGAAATTTTAGGAGAAACTGAAATGCAAATAATACTACACAGCACAAGTCGATATCCAGGCGCTTCACAAATGCAAAGAGAAGGATCGGGATTCAGCTCACACAGGAAAAATAAAAATAACGAACAACAGAGACACAAATGTGATAAATGCCTTTTCTTGCAGTTTCTGGTATTCCTGCCCGTGAAACCTTGCTTATGGCTTAGGATATCAAACGCCGTTGTAGAAGACAGACCAAAGTTTAGAGAGCTGTATGACGCTTAACTTTCTGGCAAGACTAGCAGCAAAGTCCAGTCCAATTTTGGCAACTCAGTAACTGAAATATCTTGATGAGGTTCCTGCTTAGAGGACAATAGATCATTATATTTGTACCTGAGTTGTACCTGCAGTCTCAGAATCTCCAAGTACTTTACAAACTTGAGTAAGTTAAGCCTTTTGTATGTATGAAGCCTGTTACAATATTTTCAAATTTTTTTCAGAAATTTCCTCTAAATTTTGAGCACTTCAGATTTTGATCTGATGATTTGAGATGCTGACATCCAAAATGTGAAGTAGTCAAAATACAAAAGCAGTGTTCAGTTTTTGATGAAGAATATTATGGAGAATAATCTCCAGAACAAAGAACAATCAAGAGAGCAAACTTGTATAAAAAATTTATTTAATGCAAATCTCAAGAGTTGATTAGGACAGAAGCAACCGAAACAGCAAGAGGAACCTACAGAAGGCCAGTAATCAACCAGTCAGAATAACCTGGTTCACAATTACCAGGAAATCAGAACTATCCAGGCCTAACGACCTCATTTTTAGAAGTGCAATACTGCACTGTACTACTTCCATTCTATGCTGTTGTATCCAGGTTTGTACTATAAACTACGAAAGCATATTTTTCCAGAATCAGTGGGATTTAGGGGCTTATGTTACCTACACAAGTCAAAGCAGAAATAGGGCCAATACATCTCAATGGAAAATAAATTCCTTGTCCCAAAATAATTTTTACTGTCTGAAATTGTGACAAAGAGGTTTCAAATCACTACCAAGAGAAATATAACCATCTGGCTTACTGAGATCTAAGCACAGAAACTGAACAAATGTCCAATTGGGTGGAGTCTAGCAGAGTTTTATGTTAGATGTGAGTACCTGCTATTCACAGAATATAAATAATAAAAAATTACATTATTTATTATTTATTCACAGAATAGCAGGTTGGGTTGAGGTTGGAAGGCACATCCGGAGATCATCTAGTCTAACCCTCGTGGCTCAAAGCAGGGTCAGCTAGAACAGGTTGCTCAGAGATGTTGCTCCCACCCACTGTGGGAGAAGATCAAGGTTTGAGAGCATCTAAGGCACCTGAAGGTGCACAAGTCCATGGGACCCAATGAGATGCATCCACAGGTCCTGAAGGAACTGGCGGATGAAGTTGCTAAGCCACTATCCATC
>NW_008794446.1:8855042-8893751 GCF_000699145.1 Aptenodytes forsteri | reverse complement strand
CTTTAGAGGCCCCTTCCAACCCAAACTATTCTATGATTCTATGATTAAACGAAATTTCCTGTATTTCAGTTTGCCCATTGCCTCTTGTCTTTTTACTGGATACCACTGAGAAGAGTCTAGCTCTGTCCTCTTTATCCTCTTTACCCCTTCACTCCCATCAGGTATTTATACACATTAATAAGATCCGCCCCCCCCCAGCAGACTCAATTCCCAGTGGGCTTTGCCTTTCCTAACCCCATCCCAGCATGCTTGGACAGTGTCTCTGCATTCCTCCCAGATCACCTGCCCCTGCTTCTACCTCTTGGTAGTGGGTTGACCTTTGCTGGCTGCCAGATGCCCACCCAGCCACTCTCTCACTACCTCTCCTTAACAGGACAGGGGGAGAAAATAAGGTGGAAAAGCTCGTAGGTCAAGATAAAGACAGGGAGGTCACTTACCAATTACTGTCATGGGCAAAACAGACTCCACTTGGGGAAAATTAATTCAATTTATTCCAATTCAAATAGGTTTGGATACTGAGAAACAAAGACAAATTAAGAAAAACACCTTCCCCCATCCCTCCCTTTTTTCCAGGCTCAGCTTCATTCCTTCATTCCCCGCTCTTCTACCCCACCCTGCCCAAGTGACGCAGGTGTATGGAGGATTGTAGTCAGTTCTGGTCAGTCCATTGCAGTTCATCTCTGCTGCTCCTTCCTCCTCACACTTTTCCCCTGCTCCAGCGTGGGTCCTTTCCATGGGCTGCAGTCCTTCAAGAACTGTTCCAGCATGGGTCCTCTCCATGGGCTTCAGTTCTTCAGGATTGACCTGCTCTAGCATGGTTCCTCCATGGGCCGCAGTTCCTGTTAGGAGAACCTGCTCCTGTGTGGGCTCTCAAAGGGTGGCAGTTCCCTCAGGAAATATCCACTTGCTCTCGGGTGGTCCTCTCCCTGGCTTGCAGTGTGGATACCTGCTCCACCATAGTCTCTACACGGGCTGCAGGGGAATGTCTGCTCTAGCACCTGGAGCACCGCCTTCCCCTCCTTCTTCTCTGACCTTAGTGCTCACGGGGCTGTTTCTCACACTTTTTTCCTCACTCTTCACTGTCTGTGCAGTGTTTTGCCCCTTTCTTAAATATGTTTTCCCAGGGGCACCACCAGCTTCCCTGATGGGCTCAGCTGTGTCCTGCAGTGGGTCCATTGTGGAGCCAGCTGGAACTGTCTGTGTCTGGCATAGGGCAGCCCCAGCCGCTCCTCACAGAGGCCACCCTGCAGCCCCCCACTGCCAAAACCCTGCCACGTAAATCAAATACACACTTGTATGCTTCCATCTGATGTTTGAGTTCTGTCAGGAGCTCCTTGTTCATCCATGCAGGCCTCCTGCCATCTTTGCTTGATCTCCTGCTTGTCGGACTGGACCATTCTTGAGCTTGGAGGAAGAAGTGATTCTTGAAAGTCAACCAGCTCTCTTCTCTCCAGGATGTTCTCCCATGGGATTCTTCCAAGTAGATTCCTGAAGAGGCCAAAGTCTACTCTCTTGAAGCCCAGGGCTGTGATTCTGCTATTTGTCCTGTTTCCTCCTCTCAGGATCTTGTACTCCATCACTATTGGTCACTGCAGCCAAAGCTGCTTCCAGCCTTCACATCCTCAACCAGATCTTTCTTGTTTGTGAGTGTAAGGAGGTCTAGCAGAATGCCTTTCCTCATTGGCTTCTCAGTCACCAGTGTTAGGAAGTTATCCTTGACGCACTTCAGAAACCTCCTGGATTGCTTGTGCCCTGCTGTGTTGTTCCTCTGGCAGATATGGAAATCGTTTAAGTTCCCCATGACAACCAGGATTTCAGTCATGTGATGGTTTAGCATCTGGTAAAATTCATGGTGGCTGCAGAATTTCTGCCCTTGATTGCTACTAGTTGGAAATCTGTTACATTTTCAGAGGACCATTCCCTCTCTGGAAACTACTATTACTTTTTAGAACCACTGCCAGCAGCCTCAACCAAAGCAAAGAAGGCTTGGACACTAAACACACAGCTAGGAGTAATATGTTCATACTGGTGACCTGAGTTTAGGCATGTTAATAAAATAACGCAAGGAATACTCGCTCATGTTTCCTACGCTGTATATATTCTGTAAATAAAAGAGTTCGCTTTCAGGGATGTTCATCCGCTACTTTTTGTTAGCTCGAAATTAAATTGAAAATATAGAAAAATGGAATAACAATTCACTTACCATCAGTTCATGCCAAATCTTTTACTACAGTCAGAACACAGAAAAAACAACAAAGAAAGAAATTGAAAAAAGAAGAAAAAAATAGTCACGTCTGCATGTTGCTGTATCAATTACATTAAGGCATCTCAATCTTAACAACTCCACACAATACAAAGCAGGCCCTGTAAGAAGGGCAATCCTCCCTCCAAATATTTAGGTTAGCAGTTGCAAAGTAATCCAGGCACAGCACCATTCCTAAGACCAATTCATCACCAGGTCGTACAAAGCAATTAGGCCTGGACACTTGATGCAGAGGAGAGCAGATTAACAACCACCACCTGAAAAGATGTTTTAAGTGATCCTGGTTTATTTTTAACAATATTTTATAGTCTTTGAGAAGATTAATTCCTCAGCCCAGAAGCTGAGTACCTCGCTGCTGCTAAGGTAAACCGATGTACTAATTGAGTCCTCAGCACAGGAATATTCTCTGTAGGGCTTGGAAGTGATACTGCTTTGATACTGCTATTGTCAGTACACAAAAACCACGACTGTCCTTTGCCCTGAAAGTCTGATTTCTTTGCAACAAGATGAAAAAGTTCCTACAATCTTCTCTCTCCCCCTTTCTCATGCCATCACACAGAAAACATGCAACAGGTTACATCCATAAAAGCAAAACCTGTTTATGTGTATTCTTCAATAATAAGAGCCTGTTTCATAAGGAAGACTATGTAAAACCTTCATCAAGAACATTATCTCTTCAGTACTATCAGTGGTGAGTAAGGCAGTTTCTAACACTGAGGTTGAAGTGCAGCTGATAAAGTACAAGAAATATATCTATTTTAAAAGATACCGGATGAGATGTCAATATTTAAAATAAAACCAGATACAACGGCAATAAACAGTGAAAGATCCAGGACAAGATTCTGAGCCAGATTTCTGAATCTCATTCTCAAGCGAAAGTTGTTAGGTAGGACCTGCTGCACTAGATTGGACCAAAAAGCCATCTAACAAACTCTCTTGTCTCCAAGTGACTTAAGGAGGAACAAGAAACAAGACGAATACAGAAAGATTTTCCCTCTATTTTACTTTCCCGTCTTCTGACAATTTCAAGTTTGGGTCTTCCTAAATCAGAGGCTGCATGCAGAACACACCATTTTCTGGTTCTGTTGGGGCAGTCTTCCATGAATTTTCCTGCTTCCTTTCTTTTTTCACTAATTCTTTGACTTCCACATCCTCATATTTCACTGAATTCCCATAATTAATTTGTACCCTGGGTGAAATGGTTTGACTTTAATCTCCTGCCCAGGTGATGCTGTGCCTGTTTGAAAACCTAGCCCTGCCGGAGGGTGCTGAGAGCTGGGTGCCTCCAGCCCCACAGACATCGGTGTTGAAAGAGGGGTGAAGTAACAAACAGGAAGGATGTGTTTCCAGGAGAGAATGGGAAAGGGGAGCGCATTTGGCAAGAGGATGTATAGGCAGATATGCAAATCAGGTTTCTGGACTATTGCCTGAATATTTAAATGATGGTCGTACTTGCTTCTTGTACCATTAAGAAGGGATTCCTGGTTTTTAACAATCTCAATGACTGTAATACATGAATCATAAATAAATAATTCATTCCTTAAAAGCGTGCTGTTCTTGATCTTTTTTTTCTAGCTTCTCCACATGCTACTCATATTTTGTACTGTAGGTCAGGTTTTAAGTAACATATTTAACTCACTCAACTTTTTTACAGGCTGGAAGGTCAGAGCTCTACTGATGTATGCCACCAGTTCCCCAAAATCCATCATTCCTCTCTCAGTGGCCAGTGCACCAGGAAGTATCATGTTCCACGTTAACCTTTTCTCTAGCGTGTTACACAAGTGTGTAACAGTGAGGTATTTAGCCAACTTGGCTATTTTCTTCCTGGGTAGCTAAGCTGTTCCATCAGTAACATAAACATGTTTTAACAACACAGCAACAAATCACCCAGCATGCCAAGGAGCCATGGAGCCCTTGGTTCATTGTTGGGAGGTTACTTTTAAGTACAAGGTCCTGATTAACACACTGGAACAAGGCAATAGCTTACTTCAAACAGTTCCAAATCATTGTACTTAAAAATGCTGACCCTTGTCGTAAGCAAGGACAAGTGACAAAGACAATAAGAAATTTGTTCCCATTCTGAGTGAATTTGAAGTCCTATTAGAGGACTTTGCAGAAACCCAGTAGTCTATAAAAGCCAGCTTTCAAACATTAATTTTGTAGTATCATAAACAGCCAAACTCTTCCCATTAGTCTTCCAATTCCCAAAGTGATGGTATCAGACAGGAGCTTACCTTTAAACATGGTTTCTGTACAAGATTTGTCTTTAAAACTTTTGCATTGATTTTATTTTTCTAGTTTGTGCGACCTAACATCGTCATTATTGTCACCATCATCATCATTATTATTATTAAGGTTTGAATCTGGTTAATTTAATCTGTTAACTGGCGGAACCATTTTACTCACGCAGTTTGCCCAGAGACAGCATTATCTACTTCTTAGAAAAAGCATTCTGGTTGTAATTCAGTCTCTGCAACAGTATTAATGCAGGGACAGATCCTGGCTTCATTTGAAGCTCTCAGCTTCAGTTCTTCCATATGCAAGTAGAACATGAAATTACCATAATTAAGAACTAGTAGAAAATACAAGAGAATAAGGAAGTACACTCCTTATCATGGAAATGCTAAGCATGGTGAAAATGAATCCAGGATCTTTTGCAGAGAAGTTTCCTTCATCAGAAAGAAGGAAACACCTGACAAAATATGTGGGTTAAGCTCAGCAGCTGCTGCAGTGTATCTGTCCTGCCTCAAGTGGGTAGCTGGGTGAGCTGTTGAACATCTGAATTTTGAACATTACAACAGACTTATTTTCTACTGCCCCACGTGCATAAAAGCCTTCTTTATTTTCTTATCATAGGAAATGGAGGGCATATGAAAGAGAAGAACTTCAGAATATGCAAGCAGTGCTGGGAAGTTTAATCCAGAGCCGTAGAATACAAGTAAAATAGAAACCACTGGGATGATTAATTTATTAAAATCTCTACTCCTTAATTTAATCAGGAAAACAAATGAGGAAAGCTGACCAAGATAAAGAATGAATGAATTACTTATTAAATCTAACAGGATGCAGCCGATGCCTAGTAGGCAAATCAAGGTCACTTTTAGCTAGAGTTCAATGGAGTAGTCCAATACGATGGTTTAGGTGAACGAAAGAAATGAGTTGGCTTTATATGAGACAGCTGGTTCTTGCACACCAAATTAACTCTTACTTGATGCTACCTGCACACACAGCAGTTGGAAAGATGGCCTCCAAAAAGCAATGCTGGTTGCCAGGAGCAGATGTAAGGTGAGCCCTGTGTAGAAACAAAGCCAGGCTACAGTGTAGTTAAACTGCTCTTGAATTTGTTTAACGTAATTAATCAAATTCAGTATGTTTTCAGGGGGCATAAAGCATTTGCATAGCACAATGAAATTTCACTGATTTATCAGTTTCTATGAAGTCTGTTAGAACATAGGTTTGCAGGAGACTGCGTAAGGATCAACTCCTTGCAAGATGAAGGCCATAATACACCAAATATCTGTCAAGCATGTGAGTGAATTTGTGCATTCTTACTGTTCAATTCACTTTCTACTTCCCAAATGCAAATTTCTGTGCATACTTATCAGAGTGGTATAGTCTCCACTTCTTTGGTGGTATAGTCTCCCGTTCTCTGGTGACTTCTTTAATGTCGTGCAAAAAATTATTCTCTGTTTAATGATACTTTGACATGAATGTGTGTCTAAGGAAAGGAAAAAATACTTTGTTTAATCTGGTTTTTATTAGTAACTCTTTGCATTCTGGGTCTAATTTAACTAATGACCTAATAATTATTTCTCTGTAAATAATAATTATTTCTCTGTAAATCATAGAGAGCATTAAACACACTATGTCACAGTGCCTTGATAAAGCAGGTTTGAGAACTTGAAAATGTGGCAATACCTTCCAGGAGAGGATAAAAGCTCAGCTCTTCTCTGTCATATCACTTGTGATTTTTCAACAGTTTTCATTTGCAGCCTATCTAGCTCTCAACAGCCGAGTCCTTTCCCTTCCTGGGATTTCATTGTCTACTACAACTTTTCATTTATCTTGCCAAACTTGGCTTTCACATATCCCACTCTGCTAGAAAGTTCTCTCTTGCTGCCATCTTCATAACAGTGCAGCGTGGTCTGCATAGAAAACAAAACACACACTGGATTCCCACTTACAGTAGATGGATGGAAATACTTTTCATTGCCTTAAAATGTAAGAGTGTTAGACTCAATGACTAATCAAACCAAGCTCTTCCATTTATGGTCACCCTACTTAGATTCAAAATATTCTCATAAAACATATTCAAAATTTATTCCAATTCAAAATCAAAGGTTGCTATGGAACCTGCGGTGAGAGCAATACTGAGACACTTTACTGGTTCAAAGATTAAGTGTCCTGAACAGAGATCTTAGACAAAGCTGAATTTTCAGAAACTTTTTGGTGTTTTTAATTAGCAAGAGGTATAACATTCTTCTTCCCTTCCAGTTTCCTAGCAGGGAGACAAAGAAGGGAAAGAGACAGGGGAATTTTAAATGATGTAACATCTCAGACATATAATTCTTTCTAATGATGTGGGTGTTTTCCTTGTTAATTTGGCACTATGTGCCAGCAGTATAAGTACATACAGATTCGGGAGACTTTGTTCAACAGATTGGCTGTTGAAATTTGCGTTCCAATATCGCTTGGAGCTGGCTTAAAATTGTGTGACAAGTAACTCTTCTTATCACAATAATGCATATTATTATCTGTTAACATGGCTTCATGTAGTGACAACTTGAGAAGCAAAAGTAAGCCATGTTTTGTGTTCCTATTGAACCACTGTTGTATTTGACTGATATGAATTGGGGGTTCAGTCCTATAAACCATTTTCCTTCTCTTTAAAATAATCCAGTTGGTATGAGTGGAACAACTCCTCCAGGTCCACATACCTACATACAGTGTTAATACTTTGAGAACAACAGCAAAACCTAATTCTCAAAAGAACACGTAATACCAAGGACTGTTTCTCTCCCAGAAACAGTATTAACCAAAATTAGACATTTCATGTGCATTAGCAAGGATGATTAATGAGTTTTTCAAATACAGACTGATACCATGTGACTGAAGAACAGAAAATGTAATGCTTATATTTAAAAAAGAGGGGGAGGGTTGCCTGGGCAATGAACTGACTCTTTAGTCTGACTCTGAACTTGATAAGATTTTACAGTCAAATCTGAAGGCAAGACTGGCTGAGAGAAAGCTGGGGAGCTTTGCCCCAAGTGAAGAGGAATCATGTATCATAAAGAAGTAGATGACAGGAGCGGTAGCTGTGCACAGTGAAAAGAGGAAGGTTATGCAATTTCAGGGATCAACCACGGATCCAGGAGGAGGAGAAAGTGATGTGACAGTCTTTAGGAATGTAGCAGGAAGAGCAAACACCACTGAGGCCTGAGGAGATCACTCACTATACATGTAATTATGCAGCCCTTTTCCTCTGCAGGGGCATTGGGCTGCCGTCCCCTGAGTGACGGTGACCCCTTCTCCTTGCCGTGTACTTTAAGAGCTCTGTTCTGTAAGGAGCTGTAGACCAGGAGTCAGTAACAGAAAACACAGTTACTTTAGAGTAACTTTTTTTAATAGAGTGACTTTTTTATATATAGAAAAAAGAATTGTGGAGATCATGTATTCTGAGTCACAGTTTACCTGCCTGCTTCTTCCTGATACGGACCATTCCCTACTGGGGGAGCTCAGCATCTTTCACTGTTCTTTTTTCTCTGTGGACTTTTTTCCCTAGGTAACACCTAGTCATACGTCACCACTAGATACCTCTTTTCCAGAGAGACTTTGTCCTCTGCACTATAGCTTCTCAGTCTGGCATTTTCATCTGAGGTGAGATCTCCAAAGCTAACAGATTTCAGTGGGGTTTTTTTGGTTTGGGTTGTTTGGGGTTTTTTTTTTGTTTTTTTGGGGGGGGCCAAAATTGTTGGGTTTTTTTCTTCATGGTCAGTATGGCTCAGCTGATGGCCCAAAGAATCAGTTTGTCCTGTCTTTCTCCCCAAAGTTCATGGGCAAAGGTTGCAAATACACCCCAAAAGCCAAAAAAGCTTCTGCTGTTCCAGCCTCCGCCTTGCGCAGCACAAAGCCACTCAGCTGGGCACTCTTAATGCCCTGAGATCTATAATCACACCTTGCCTTACACACATATGGCTTAATACGTAGGAGATATTAAAACTCTGCCTTTGGGGAATTCATATAAGGAAGACTTACAGCCAATATACCATAATAGCCTTCACGCTCTCATTACCTATCTAGTATATCTACCTGGTGTTCATCATTAAAATCATGTATGTGTGTTGGCACTTGTGTGTATATAATTATCCATCACAGCATTCTTAGACTATTACAGTGTAAGACCTAAACATGCATGACATGAGCCAGGTTCACTCTTTGACTCCATGCTTGTCTCAGTATCTTGCAATTCGACAATATTCTAGGGGAGAACTGTCTTTCAATTTTCTATAGGGAAAAAAAAAAATCTATATTGTTTTAATAAGTGGTGCCAGCTACTAAAGCTTTACACAGAGTGATAAACCTGTCACATCTAGAAATAAAATATCTGAATCAGCAGATTAGAACTCGTGTGATTTTTCTTTTTGCTTCACTTTACTAATTGGTCAGTTGTGCCAGGTATTTTGCTTAAATCTAAATCAGACCAAGAAGACATAAAATAACATTTCAATGGTTCAGGTTGTGCAATTTGGGCTACTAGTTTTACATGGTGGAGATTTACGTTGTCTTGGCTAATTTGCTTCACCTAAGGGCATGAAAGAGGAGGGCAAGGAAACACTAACATGGTTTTGAGTTCACCTATTAGCCTTACCTGCTCAAATAGTACATTTTTTCCATCCAGAAATGTAGTCTGATTGGAAAAGGAGGATTTTGACCATTTGCCAAGAATTTCTAGTTGACAAGCGACTGAGCCCACCAGGGTCTGCAATGAGCCAACGAGACCCTCAGGCATGCTGCTGCTGTGCATGTGCACATCCTGCATAGAGGATGTAGTGCATTATGGACACACAGAAAGTCCCACGTTTTAGGGAGCATAGCCCGTTGTGTGTGTGAGACAAAGTTGCTGTCCATGGGCAGAATCACATGGCTCTCTTACACCTTCCCAAGATTCCTGTATCTCCACCCAGGAAATTAGATCAAAATGTGACAAGTGTCCACACCACACAGTGCATCCATGGTTTTATGACTATCCTCTTTCCAGTTGGGTCTGCATGGTCTGGGTTCTGGCCTGGGTTCTAACACCGGCCTACAGGTCAGCGTCCAAAAATGCCACCTTTATTTACATGTGCTGCACCGACATGCTCCTGCGAGATGGCAGCATGGCACTTTGTAATTACATGTCAGTCAATGAATTAAAATAAAATTGTGCCCCCATCTGAAAAGCAGTACCTTCATCTCTTCATCTTTTTTAAGGCTGGCTCTGAGAAGACCATTGTAAAATTCTGATCATGGCTACACATGAACTACTGTCACTGATGATCTATGAGTTACCTCAATTTAACGTCAGGTATCCTAGCCTCAGGTTTGTCTGTCTCCCTTACGTTTGACATCAGAAGAGTCTTGTCTACATATCAGAAGAGAAGGGTGTAACTTCATTCTCTACGGAATGAAGTCAAGGGCTCTATCTGTGGCTTTCTGACAAGTGAAGATCATGATAGTCCCATTTCGGAAAAAAAAGAGCAAATAAAAGGTAGACTCAGTCCCCGTAGGTGATGTTACAGACTTTTATCAATAACATCTTGTTTCTTTGAATCAGAGAGAGAATTTTGGCTCTTGAGTCTAGCTTGGGATCTACCCATGGGGTTTTACAGAACTGATCCTGAGTAGTTCCAAAATCATTTCCAAATGCAGCAGGGTTCTTGGAGTCTGAGGACTTAGAGACTAATTTGTATACTCAATTCACTTCTGCTTCACCCCAGATTCACAAACTGTCACATCCATGCTCAGAGTAGGAGGCCTTGTGCAGTGGCTGTAAATACCTGTTGAATAGCAACATGGTCTCTCTAATCCCTTAAGAAAATTTAAAATGATTTGCAACTGAAAGTGACCATTCCTACAGTGTTTCTAACCACGTTTGATTAAACACAGAACCAGAGTCTTCATCCATGCGTGACATCGGTTGCAGCAATTCTTAATCAACAACTTCATGTGATTCCTCTGCTTCTAGGCTATGGCAGGGTAAATCTAGTACAAACGGGGAACAGAAATGCTGCCCTCTAAGCCAAGCAGGGCTGGACCGGTCTCTTAGGAAACCACGTCTGTGAGTACAGTGCAAAGTGTTGCTGGAAAGAGGCATTTGGGGGTCAAACCACATGGGGCTCAGATAACATTGCCCATTCGACCACCTTGTAGGAAGACAGGTAGTTTGCAGCACACAGGTTTAAAAGAGCTTTTCATTCAGTCAATCCCATACACCAATACGGTGCCCCGCGGCGTGTCACTGCAACACCCCCGTCGTGATGTGGGACATTCTTGTTGCAGAAGGGGAAGAATCTAATCGTGACAGCACATATCCAAGAATGGATCCGCCCCAAAGTGAATCCAACAGTGAAGACACTGCCTAGCAGTAAGCTTTATTTTAGGAAAACTTAATACTCATTTGAGGCAGGATCGAAGAACCTGATCCTGGAGCTCTTAGCCGTGAGATTAGCTGCAATGAGGCAAGAGTGGAAGCTCACCAAGATGGATGGGAATTCAGTGGGCTTTGGATGAGCTCCCATACGGGCAAAAGGCTGCAGAAGTGAGACTCAAAGCAGACCACTGGCCTTTGCCAGTATAGGAAAGTTAGTCAGGATCATTCTACTACTAGTACAGTTGTAGTGACACAACACACCTGGTGGACATCTTCGCTGAACTGCAGGTTTCCATGTGATGAATTAGGGGCCTGAACACATACACTCAGCTGGGGGAGGCAATGGCAGGAGGGACTGATGGCCCTGGCACACGGCATGGAGCGTGAGCTGCACCGAGAGGGGCTGTAGGCTCTCACCCACTCGCTCCAATCCCCTTGCAAATCCCTGCTTCGGTTGAAGAGGTATAAATTACTGCCATAGTTTTACCAGTAAGTTTTCACACATATACAAACCCCTACACAGCACAAATTATTCTAATTTTAGGATTTAGCTTTAGAAAGCTAAATGAAGCCCTTGACTTCATTCCGTAGAGAATGAAGTTACACCCTTCTCTTCTGATATGTAGACAAGACTCTTCTGATGTCAAACGTAAGGGAGACAGACAAACCTGAGGCTAGGATACCTGACGTTAAATTGAGGTAACTCATAGATCATCAGTGACAGTAGTTCATGTGTAGCCATTTAGCATTTAGAAAGCTTAATTAGTTCATCAATCACACCTCAAGATCTGAGTTCATGGGCACACAGCTGTCAAAAAGCTCCAAGAAGAAATGTCAAAGGGAAGGGAGAAAAAGCAACCCTCTTTATGTTATGTTTTGTACAGGCAGGGGAACCACTGGGCACTTCTACAGCTGCTTGCATGGAGGAAATGTGCTCAGAGCTCTGCACGAATCCTGCATACCCTGCCCTGGAGCAAAGATAGAACCCTAGGCAGCTCTTTTCCCTCCTACATGACATCGCTGTGGAGCCTGAGGCATTCCTTGGGAAACTTGTCGTGAAGGGGTGCTTGCAGGGAACGCTCGGGGGAAACAACAGTCCCTAAAGTGATGGCAGAGCAAGGAGGAGGGGTGGCACAGGCTGGTGAGTGTGAGCACACATGAAAGCAGCAGCAGGATGCGGGTAGGAGAGCAGGAGTGGACCAGGCTGGGGGAGATGTGAATGCGATGGGGAAGGACCACCACACCAGAAGAGGTTGGGGAGAGCAAGGGGGTGGGAGGCAAGAGCTGCAAAGAGGGCAGAGGGGCCTCTGGGTGGTGATGGAGAGGTGAGAACGAGCCAGCAAGGGGGATCTGTGCATTCCCGAGGGATTCCTCTCTCCTCGGCACCGAGAGAAAACTTAGGGAAATACGCAGATTAAACAAAGGAGCAAAGAGCTATAGTAATGTGGAAAAGGTAGGTCGAAAGACAAAAATTTCACTGAAACAGTTTCCATACAGTTTTTCACAGGGTTTTTTTTTGTTTTCTATGTATGAAGAGAGTGAATAAAACCAAAGCAGCCCCAGACACTTTAAGCTCAGAGGGCGAGCCAGCAATTATGCAGCTCACCTGAGGTCTCTCTGGCCTTGGCAGCAATGTGAGTGTTTTATTTTCATATAGATAAACCATTCATGAACAATTTCTACAATTAAGTGTAAACAAGCTTTCCTTTTGCATAGGTAAGTATTTCTTCCTACCCCTGTGATTTCCTTTCCTAAAACAAATATTTTTATGTGTGGAACCACCTAAAGGAAACAAGTCTGAGGCTTCCCATTAATTACTGCATTTCCCAGGACTTCTCCTGCAGTGTCTGGAGCCAGGGTCCCCTGCCACACATTTTATTTTGCAGTCTTTCCATTTTATGACTCTTGGAGCAACTGGTTGTGTTTATTGATCTTTCCACACAGCTGTTCTTTTCCTACAGGAGCACTGAGATGGATTTTCTGTGGCCTGATACGTGAGGCTCCATGAGTCTCTGTTAAAGTGAGTTTGCTGATGCCAGTTAACAGGAGTCGAGGAGGCAGCAGCTTTTTAAGACTCAGAGTTTGTGGGTGTAAAGGAAGCAGAAAATGCTACACACTGGCTTCACTTTCACTGTAAGAAAAATGTGCTTGTGTGGTGAATTCCAAAATCCCATGAGCAAACTAGCCCAAATGAGACTAGCTGTGATACGTGAGGATGGAGTGGGGGAATTGCGAGAGACCTCTGCTGGAAAAGGAGGGGTGAGACGTGGGCAGCTGCACAGGAGAAGGGTGGTGGGGCATCCACACAGAACAACTCCAGCTACACGCGAGCAGCTCTCGGCACATGTCCTCATGTCCCAGACAGCACTGAATTCCCCTCAGCAACTTCTACCGTTCCTCACCCATCTTAACTGATTTACCAGATCAGACATGAACAGGAATGACCTCATGTAGATACAGGACCTGTCTCACACAGTAACAAAAAACACAAGCGCTCATGACCCCCAAATAACCCCAAACTGGGGATAGCATCACTCGACCGTGGATTATGCTTCACAGTTTTCTGAGGGCCATAGTCACACAGAACTCCAGAGCTGAACACCCCTGTCACTGCGGCTGAGCTTCAGATTCGGAGGGTGAGTCTGCCTGCCCGTACAGCTGCCTCTCTGGCCAGGGTGCCTCACAAGCCGCAGGAACGCAGCCACCCCTGGGACACGGCAGCGGTGGTCACGCAGGCACACTCGAAGGCTTGTGGATGTAACAGGACCAGGATGCTGGTGAGGGCTCGTAACTTAGAGAGGGAAGTGGAAAAGAGCAGCAAAGGAAACTCGTTAGAGAAAATATCTGTCTTACCTCGCTGCGGACTCCTCAGAAAGCGCAGCAGACGCTTGCATGTACAAATCTTTCCCAAAACCAGATAAGGATCTCAGCTCGGCACAAAGAAAAGCAGGGGTGCTCTAGTTTCCCCCCAAAATGCCCCAAGCCCCCTCTGAGCAGCCCAGGTTACCCTCCGTGAGGACCCCCAGCCCTCCACAGCTCCTCCGAGCATTTGAGGGTCTCCGAAGGAGCCACTGCACCCCGGAGCCGTTCTGTGCCTCCCCTGCAGTCAGGGGGAGGAACAGCTGGACGAGTGTCAGCACAACACGCTCCATAAATTTTCCCTCAGCCTTCTGCAGTCGTAGGTCCTTGAGAAAAATGCCTAAATCCCGTCGTTTGTTGACATAGTAACCACATTTAAGTTTTTGCCCCCCTCAGAAGCCATCTACATAAAACAATTCATTATGAGAAAGATTTATCCAGCCTGCAGCGGGCTGGTTTATGTGGTTTTGTTTGTCTAAGGAAGAAATAAAGAGAATGAATGTTTGTACACTAGAGACTTCACGCCCAGACCAAGGGGTTTAATTACAGCAGTTAATATTAAGGACTTCCACAACCCTTTGAAGGAAATGTATTTCCAAGTAAAAGAAAAAAAATCCATTATTCAAATAAACAGCCCGTTTCTAATGCATGAGTGAAGTAAATCTTTAGGAACTTTTAAGGAGGTCCCAAAACGTTTTGTATTTTTCTCTTATTCACATATATTTATCAGATTCCTCCAAAGATGCTTGAAACATCTTAAAAGTTCCCAGTGAAGCTTATAAAGCCACAACATACTGGGAGAAATAGCAGAAGGTCAGAAACAAGTAAAGCCTGTGGAAGACGGCTTCCCCAATCCCGTGGAGATGAGCTCTTTAGCCTCTGGCAGTGGAGAGGAGAGAGATAAAAGAGAATTGTGCCGCAGGGATCACATGGGTTTTAATGGGTTTTAATGCATCCCCTCATCCAAACTGCAGCCACCGTACACAGATCTGCATTCAGATTTCTAGCCCTTTTACTGGTAATTTAGGCAATGGGAGCAGACTGGCAGCACGTGCAAAACTATGCTGCCCTGCAGGGCTTTTTTGACCCCAGTTGCAAGCGGATGGGGGTGGGGGGTAAAGTAACAAAACCCGAACCTTGATACTTGGAGTTGAAAAGAACTTTACAAGCAACGTTTCAGTGTTTTAACTCAATGTTGCCTTGCAAAAACTGCCTTATTTACAGATCTCTTTAAAGGCGGAGCAGACTGGCAGCACGTGCAAAACTATGCTGCCCTGCAGGGCTTTTTTGACCCCAGTTGCAAGCGGATGGGGGTGGGGGGTAAAGTAACAAAACCCGAACCTTGATTTGGAGTTGAAAAGAACTTTACAAGCAACGTTTCAGTGTTTTAACTCAATGTTGCCTTGCAAAAACTGCCTTATTTACAGACTCTTATAATAATGTTGCCTTGCAAAAACTGCCTTATTTACAGATCTCTTTAAAGGCATAATTCTGTATAATTTACTAAGGAAAACTTGTCTTTGAGCAGTGTTAAATACGTGTTTAAGCTTGGAATTAGCAGAGCAGCATAAAGACTGAGAGATCTAGCATTTTGGAAGCTATAACCACTTTTCCTCCAACCTTGAGATTCATTACAAGTGACCATAACCTTCCTCCCAACACCCAGGCACCCTCATCTTCCTCACAACATACATTCCCCCCACCCCCCCCAAAAAAAAATCAGAGAAGTTCTTCATCCACATCTTTTTGCTGGAGTGTAGCTGAGAATCATTAGTTATTTCCTGAACTGTCATTTAAATGGGAAAATTCTTGGGAAGAGGAGAGAGAAAGAAAAGGGGTCTAAATGTGCATTCACAACTCGTGATTTTGGAAGTCTTATCCCTTTGGGGAGGTTTCATTAAACTTTTTAAAGGATCAATTCTGAAATGTAGTTCCAACATCATTACATATTTCTCAAACTATCATCAGCTAATATCCCAACCCAATACCAAATATAAAGTGTTATTTTAAATATTGTAAATGTTTTAACAACCTGATAGGTATTATGAGGCTTATAAAGCTGTGGCACAAAGCCATGCTGCTGTGCAGTTTACACTTACTGGGTATACGAAGACAAAATATTCTCAGTATACAAAGTTCGGTTAAGTTTTTAAAATCTTTTAAAGCAACTCTGAAAGGGTGGACCGCTAGCTCCCTGCCCTGGTTCCCTGAAGAATTCAGTGAAGCCCATGGAACATGAAAGGTGTTTGTAGCTCTGGTGACACCGAGATGGTTTGTGGGAGCTCCACTTCTGGCCAGGTCTTCTTTGGACTTGCTGTTGAGCTCAGTTTGACACTGCACCTAATCATCTGGTAGCTGTGAGCTACAGACTCAAGATGAGTGTCACCTTCATCATTTCCTTGCATCCCCTGCCACAACCTGTGTTTGCCTTGCACCGTGCCGCTGCTGGGGCCACTGGGGCAGCCGTTTCAGCAAGCTGATCCACTTGAAAACCAACCCACCCAAAAGCCATAATTTTCCATTTCATCAGCTCGTTAAACTGACCTAGCTACAGTTGTGCAATTGCTGGATGCAGACTCAGAGAGTGCAGGCAGATGGGTGGGCAGTGCAGTGGGACTGCAGCCCCCAGTTACACTAGATTATACATAATAGTAAATTTCCTTCTAAGCCCTTTTGTGCCTGTGCTTTCTCAGTCAAATGGGACAATACTATTCCCTTATCCTACAGATTGTAAGCCACTGAAATGCTATTGCATTGCAGCCATGCAGGTACCTGAGGAATATCAGTTGGCTGAGCTCAGAAAGTCTGTTTCAGAAGGTGACTGAAGTACCTGTGGTCCTCCGCACATGGTACAGAAAATCAGTCATCACAAACTCAAAAACTCAACTTTGAATAACACATTATCATCTAGTAAAAAATGATAAAATATACAAAAAGTAAACCAGATTTATTGCTGTACACGGTACCTACCAAACAAATACTCTGCTGTTAGCAAGAATATAAGTACTAAAGTCTACCTGCTCTTTGGAAATTGAGCCCAGTTTCAACTAAAAAACCTATTAACTGGGGAAAAAAAACCAAACAAACCCCAAAAAACCCAAACCAACAACAGTGGTATACATCCTATAAGTTATTTTTAGCAGGACTCTAGAAATACCTTTCCTGGTAAATATACACAATATAGTTTGTGCTAAGATTGGTTAGCTTGTTTTTCTGAATCTGTTTTTGACTAAATAGTGATGATATCCTGCTTGGACTGTTTCCTAAGAAATTTTATCCTAATTAGACTGTTTTGTCATACATATAGATAACTTAGAATTGTAGCAATTAGGCAACATCATCCACAGGACTTCATGAGATAACAGAAAGTTGCACAAGCACGCTGACTAGGACTGCTATTGAAGATGAACCACTATACTGATGAGATGGCAGAAAAGTCCTGTGTCCTTTTGTAATGGTGTTTTAGAACGCAAAGGAGTGAAGGAACACAAGAAATGGGCTCTGGCACAGAGCTGCAAGCACAAAGCATTAGCAGCTGCTTAGTGCTATGTTTGCAAATGCTCTGGTTCCTGTAGAAACACCTAATCCTTCCTGAATTCTGGCCACTATTTATGGCTAAGTGCAGACGGTAAAAGACTGTTCTCGATTACCTGCTTCTTATCTGTATGGTCCATTTTGTGTGACAATGGATTTTCAGCTAGATTTTTAAAGCTTAATTATGCAGGCCACGTATTTGGCATCTATTTACATTCCTGTGTGCGCCAAGGACCTACTTGGTGGGGGCTGCACGGTGGGGTGGGGAAGTTTGGGTACTGCCTTAGCCATAGGGAACAAAACAAAGCAGGGAGAACACAGGAAACTACAGAGCCCTTAATGCAAATCATGAACTTTCTATAGGCGTCCTTGAACTATCCTACAGAATGTAATACTGAGTTCCATTCAGCAATGGGATTCTCACATATCATTTCAAAAGTGTCTAAAAGGATTAGCAGATTGTCAGAGCTGGGGCTGAGAACTCCTTTCCATTTCAGGGCTGACCTCCTCGGCACTCCGACCCTAAATTGGGTTTTACAGAATCATTTGCTTCGGGTTCTACTCAGCCCAGCAGGGTGCGGTCCAAAAGGCCTTCTCCATAAAAGGCCACAAAATGCTGAGGCAGACTTAAAAGGCAAAACCCAGAATAAAAGCACACAGCAAGGAAAACAAGAAGGTTTGTGGTCCGCTGTTACAAAAGCTAAAGATAAAATTCCTGTGCACTTTGAAGGGATGCCCCTTACACAAACCAGATCAACGAACCGAGCTTTTTGTGGCTCACTTGCCCAAGCTTCCTAAAATTTGTACATGTACCCCCCCTGTTCAGTATGGTGTTCTGGAAAGTACCTTGGCATCACCTTATTGAACTTTGTTGAATCTGGGCCCTAAATACCACAGTGGTGGATATATCAGCTACAACAGATAGATTATGCCATTCTTGTACCTGGACACACTGACAGAGGACTCTGGTAGAAGAAAAATTAGGAAAAAACAGCAGAAGATGAAACTCTGCCTTCTGATTTACCAAGTCACCTTGTGCTTCTTGACTGCTTTGCTTGCAAGCCTACACCAGCTCCCACCCCAGCCCTGGTACGCTGACATCATCTTCCTCCTCCCCGGTGGCACTCACCCGCTGATGAAATACACCTGCGCAGAGGAGGAAGGAAACTCAGGGAGTGTCAACTATCAGTCTAAGTGCCAGCATACCATAGCAGGCTGGTGCAGTCACCCCTGGCTTTGCTTCAGAAGCATTTTGGGAATGTCAGTTCTTTTTCTCTTTTATTTTTGTAGCAAATACTTGTAGGCTGACATTCTGCCTCCTCCCTTGCTGGCTTTTGCACTGCACAGGTTGCTGTAGCTGGTCATGCTTCAAAGAGGGCTGAACACTTGTGGGAGTGATTTCAAATTATTTTCTAAATGTCCTGGTTACACGGAGAAATAATCTTTTGAGGTAGGTAGTTTGCCTTCTTAAAAAAAGAAAAACTTTTCAAAGGTCTTCAAATACTAGTGTGCAAGTCTCTTGCTCAGCTGGCCCAGCAAGTTGAAAGACCAGTTTGCATGCTGCCTTGCCTGACAGTTTTGAATTTCCTCCTCTAGCCATGAACCTTCTGGACGAAAAGTATTCAGAGAGGCAGGACTTGCAAGCTGGATGCTTTCCCAAGCTCAGCCTTCTTGTGACACAACATCAGTCAATCAATCAATCAGAACCGGAACATTGTTCTTTAAACATGTGATATATCTGCATGTAGTCCAAGCTGTGATACCAACTCCACCAGTAGCCTCTGGAAAGAATTGTGCCGGAATCTGCTAGGTTTACTCATGGTGGAGAGTCCCCCAAAAAAGACTAACACAACTGCTGCTGCTGCTGCTCAGGGGGAAGTTGTGAATTCACATGACTGCTGAACCAAGTTAAAATCTGGCTGCCACAGAAAGGTCTTTGCTATCCTTCTTTCCAATTCCCCTTCCCTCCCACCGCAATTTCAAGCTGCACAGTCCTCACTCTCCCTATTAACTTGTTTTCCTGATTTAATTCTCTGCCATTTTAGTGAGTTGAATCAGCTTATTCCATAATCAGAGCAGTGCCAGAGCTGGCAACAAGGTGAGCAGCAGGGATACGTGGTGAAGAAAAGTGGGAGGAAGAAAGGGTGAAGAAGCTGGATTTCATTCTTTTGGCAATACAAAATGCAGCCTAATAGAGGGCCAGAATGCGGGGCAGGGCATGAAAGGTCTAAAAGCTACAGATACAATGAAGGTCGCAGGTCATGCTGTCTGTGTCTGTACAGGATGCTATAGTCTGAGACACTCCCAGTGAGTAGCTGTTTTCCCATCCTGGTTGTATACAGGTTCAAGCCAACAGGGGAGCAAAGAGTCGACTATTGCTCACTCTCACGTTCTAGGCAGTTTTGGCATGAGCCCACAGGTCCCCAGCACTCTTCAGTCATGCTGCACTGACTATTCAAGAAACCACAGGAGGAAAGGGTGGTGTGTGGCTGTGAGAAGCATATCTAATTTGTCCGTTTAAGTCCCCATTAAATAAGCTCGCTCTTCTATACGGCAAGCCTTGCTCTTTGGCAAAGCACATGAACAAACCTGGCTCCCCAGGCCCCTGGGAATGCCAGTCAGAGTGCAAACCCTCGCAGAGCCTGCAGCTCTGCTGAGCTCTATGGACCCCAGCTGGTGGCTGCTGTCATGCTCCCCAGGGCTTTCCACATGACCTGCCTTATTTGGGATTTCCCATTAGCTGGGCTATCCCATACTGGAGGGCTGATTAGCTCATCTTCCAATTACAGTGGTCCCATCCCAAAAGAATGACTGAGAAAAACAACCCACGAGCACACAGAGCTGTCCATTTCTCAGCTGCCATGTGGGAATGGAGAGAGAGCCTTTGAGCAGCAAGATCAAAAGGCCTAGTGGTATCAGTGCTGAGGTCCTGACAAGATGACTTCATATTTTCCTGCCCCAAGGCTTTTTGAGCAAAATGTATATAAAAGCTGAAGCTGAGCATATTTTAAAACTCATCAGTCCTGTATGTAATCAGTGCCTTATTAGATTTCCAGCAATGCAAAGGGACTAATAGTTAATTTGGAAGCTACCTGGAAGTAGCTTTTTCATTTTATGCTCACCAGTGTTTTTCCACATTGCTCCATGTAACTAAATTAAGTGTTCTGATAACAGTGCTAAGAGCAGTGGAAAAGCCAACATATTAAATGAACTTGGCCACTTCTCATATTTGACATGCCATCTCTTGCTCACAGCCTGTGGGTTTAAATGCCTGGCAGCTGGAGCCGGGGCACCGAGCGGAGAGCCCTCGGCACTGGAATTTGCTCTTCCTTGCTTCAGCTGAATCTGAGTTTGTTGAGCTTTGCTCTTATCTGTTCACCAGGGCAAGAAACACAGAGCTTTTTGCATGGTATTTCATACACTGATCTGCAGCCCAGATGGTTGGAGGCTTATTGGGACCAAAGGAGAAGAGTGGTTTAGACCTACCCTGAGAAGTCTTTGAACCTCAGGGCTGCAGGAAAACTTCAGTACAACAGCGATGTACTGCAGCCATCCACTCCATCCACCACACTGTCAGGATGCCAAGAAAATCAGGAGAGATTTTTTTTTTCTGGATTGCCAGGACCATATTATTCTGAACACATCTTGCTTGCTGATGGCTATTTTGGAGTTTACTCCACAGGCTGTGTCACATTTTCTTTTGCACCCTTGGCTGTCAGTTGGGGGTGGGGAGCTGGCCTCCTAAGTTGTCTGCCCCTGGAGCCTAGCAAGGCAAGGCAACATCAGTGGCCAGATAGCCCAGAGCAGGGCCACAACTCATCCGCTGGCACCTGAGGGCAGGAGCCGGTGTGGGGAACAAAGTGGTCTCTTGTTCAGAACAGAAATCTGTTTACTGTGACACTAGTGACACACTGTGGGTGTTGTATTTATCCTTCATACGTGTACTGACATCCTGCTGTGTGAGTGCACTCAGCAAGTCCAAAATCAAATTAAATTGACCGTGTTATTTAGAAGACATACTCCTACGTGGAGGTACTTGATTACTTTGTTGATGAGAGCTGTGGAAATGTTAGTCTATTAAGGAAGGTGAAGCAGAACCACTTACAGATCATAAAAGTTTAGTAGAGGGGATGACCCCTGCAGAGTTTGGTAACATCACCACTGTGAAGACAGCGCTGCTGTCCTGCTGGTCCTCTGGAAACTCGCCTTCCATAGCTCCATAAGGTCAGCAAAGCCAGTGCATCCTCCCACTTGTGTTCTGTGGAGCGTATCCCATCAGGGTTTTATCTTCTGCCCCTCTGTGAGCGGCTGACGCTGCCTGCCTCTCTGCTTATCCCTGCTTACAAAAACCATGGCTCAGCTCAGCCTTTGCAAAGCTCACTCCAGATTTTTGCCTGAATCGTTCTCTGAGCCACAGGGGCCCTTGTGACATTTTCACCCTGTTTTGCTAAGTAGCAGTCACAGCTCCTAGATTCAGCCACATCAGGCCACACGTTTAGTTGTCGGTGAGTCAAGTACAGTGGCTGTCGGATTATAATCAAGCTGGTGCTACAACCAGCAGCCAAATGTCAGTTGACACAGGACTTCAGCCTCCTAAAAGCATCATTTTCTCCGTTTGTAGAAGGGCAGTTTTCTAAACAAAGAGCTCAGCGCATGCTTTTTATAAAGTCACAGGAAACTACACAGAAAACAATGTTTTTGTAGGGAAGCATGTTGCTGGCAGAGGGAGAAAAACATCTTTGTTTTAAAAGAAATTTTTTTAAAACCCTAAACTTAGTGCCATTTGCTTTGGCTTTCTCAGCACACCCCGGGGTGTTTACCAGCGGGGATGAGAATTTACACTGCTCAGGCCCCTTGGCGAAGCGACTGCGATGTAGATCAAACCACCCATAGTTTGCTTACGGCAATGGTTTCCCCAGAGACCTGTGTTTTGGTTTTAAGTAAACAAATAGCAATACAAGTAGGAGGATGATGACTCAGGTAAAAGTACACAGATCTGTTATATATAGCAAACATTACATATGCTTAGGATTCCTCTGAGTCTTTAAAAAGACCAGTTTACAAGGACTGAATTATCACCCTCTGAGACTCCATAGGTTCTAAATTAAACAACTAGAATAAAGTTAATGTATTCATTTTTAAACTAGAAATACCCCTGCTTCTTTTGAACAAATGGCACATTTCAAAATAAAATTTTATTACTTTGGACATAAATAGCCTGAATTTCTTGCTGATATTTGCTAATTTCAGAAAACATGACACTTGGTTCTACCTAGAGAAGGAAAGGGTGTGGGGTTCACCAGCTCACCATTTGTACAAAACCCAAACCTCTGAGCTGGACTGGACCTCTAGGCCTTTCCATGGGATGAAGGATTCCTGACAATGCCTCCCTTTCAAACCCATGCAAAATATTTCTCGGGCACAGAGTAACCCATTCTTGAAATGTGCTTCTTCCCCACCTACCCTTACTCACAGGGCAGTGTACTTGGTCAAAACAGGGGACGTACAGCACCTTGAAGGAAGGGCAGTCATGGAGCTATTTCCTTTTGCAAATAATTTAGTATAAGACTCTTCCCCACTTTTTTACATCAGTGCATAGATATGTGTTTCAGTTCTAGTTATGTATGCCAACAAATACAGTCATCCAAATGATAGCAACACAGTGACATACATTGATTGGATTGAATATGGTTGCAATACACTTTTGCAAGCACAGCTACCTCTCTGGAAACTGGGCTTCAGCAGCAGTTCCCTAGGAAATAACAGGAAAAGCACGCTGAAACCTTGTTCATTGTACCTACCCTAACCTTCTCCATGCTTTCCTTAGTGTATTTCATCTGTAGTGCTGCAAGCAGACAGAGGGACACTTGCAAGGAGCAGAAGTCACAGCTTCTTCCCCACACCCATCAATGCTGCAGGCAGCATTTGCACACAGCAAAGGAGTGGCTGGGTCCAGAGGACAGCTGTGTTTGCTCTCTTTCCCTTCCTTATGTGTGTATGCATATTGTCACCTTTAGGCAAAAAGTATCCTCAAAACCTTCATGAACACACACTGAACTAAGCTGAAGAGAAAGAAGAAAATATGAAAGACAAATAAGGCTTGCCACGGACAGACATATATGCCAATGCTGCCCTCAGCCACAGGGAGACATCAACTCCCAAACACAGGTTTCCTTCCCCAAACTCTTGGAAAGGGCCCCTGGCCAAATGAGGGCAAGCCTGGGTCAGTGAAAGGAGGATATAGGTCTTTTAATGTGTAATGAGGCAGAACCTAAAAATCTACTGAAGACAAAGGAAAAGCAGCCAGGTCAATGAGGAATGTCAGATACAGCCCTGAATCTGCTAGATACTATGATGGGGACACGGCACGTTCAGGACCCAGGTGTAACAGGGACTCTGTTAGCTGAATCCCAGTTTTCCTTTGCAATCCAGCAAAATCCCAAACCACAGGGCACTGAGCCACTCCCAGCATAGGGCCAGGAGAAATACCTCACTTATTTGTCTTTGGGTCTGTGGCTTCTAGTTTGTGTTACAGTCCTGGAGATAGAAGAGCAGCTCAAGACTGCCTTAGCCATGAGGGGAGGCTTTGGGCTTCCTCATGAACTCTCAGATCCCACCCATTCCCACCTGGGTGTCACTCATGCCCCCAGTGCGGGGCTCTGGGAGGGGATTCAGAACGGGCAGGGGCAAGCGGGTGGGGATTAGTATCTCTGGCATTTCTGGTAAATCCAAGCCTGCTTAATTATGCTTACAGGGATTAAAGATGCAAAACCTGCATCTAGATGGTGATGTGCTGAAAGACCATGGCTGACTCAAAAGAGGGATTTGAGCTAGAAACCACCTGGGAGATCAGAATCAAAATCCACAGTCGTCTTGCTACCTTCTCCACAGTCTGAGGCTAGGCAGAAACTAGCCTCAGCATTAGTAAAATAAGTGTAGATAGTGCCTCACTGGCAATTTCCATATTATTTTCTATGTCACAAGACATGAATAGAGCTGAAGCAAATGTGCCACTACAGCATCTTCTATCTTCATATAGTTATGTTACTTTGTTGGGCAAAAGCGTGGCCAGCAGGTCAAGGGAGGTGATTCTGCCCCTCTGCTCTGCTCTGGTGAGACCCCACCTGGAGTACTGCGTCCAGCTCTGGAGCCCTCAGCATAAGAAAGACACGGACCTGTTGGAGCAGGTCCAGAGGAGGGTCACAAAAATGATCAGGGGGATGGAAAACTTCTCCTATGAAGAAAGGCTGAGAGAGTTGGGGTTGTTCAGCCTAGAGAAGAGAAGGCTTTGGGGAGACCCGAGGCACTTCCACCTCACCTGCTTGCAGCCTATCAGTACTTAAAAGGGGCTTATAAGAAAGATGGAGGCAAACTTTTTAGCAGGGCCTGTTGCAACAGGACAAGGGGGAATGGCTTTAAACTAAAGGGGGGTAGATTTAGACTAGATCTAAGGAAGAAATTTTTTACGCTGAGGGTGGTGAAACACTGGCACAGGTTGCCCAGAGAGGTGGTGGATGCCCCATCCCTGGCAACATTCAAGGTCAGGTTGGATGGGGCTCTGAGCAACCTGATCTAGTTGAAGATGTCCCTGCTCATTGCAGGGGCATTGGACTAGATGACCTTTAGAGGTCCTTTCCAACCCAAACTATTCTATGATTCTATGAAAATTGTCATGCTTTCAAAAATGGCAGAGAGAGAGATGTAATAAGCCAAGAAAGGCAGAAGATGCAACATGGTTGCTGAGGAAGGTAAGTAACGCTGATACTACATTCACAGGAAAGCCTTTCGTCACTAACACAGGTTCATTGGAAAGGCACAAGCAATGTCACAGGCAACCATCAGGTTGGTCTCATGCCCCTAGAGTCTGCACTCCTCATTGATCTGTATTTCCAGAATGGCCATCTCTAAGAATCAAGAAATGGAAATTAGGGGGTAGGATAAATGGGAAACAGTCCCCAGCTGACAACTTGAGAAATGGGCTGCATGGTATTTTCCCCTCAAAATTCATCTGTCTGTGCTGAAGTAGTCAGGCAATCAGAAATTTCCAAAGCACCTACGACTGCCTGACTGGGTCCTTCTTACTAGGTAGCATAGTCAGTACTGCCTCCAAATGACTATTCATACTAATGGAAATGCTTCTTTGGCATCACATTTTAAATCCAAACATTGCATGTTTTAAATGGAAATGGTGGATGACAACACTCCTTTCATCTTCACTTCACAGCATCTTTTAATCCTCACTAACAAAAAAACTCGCTTTCCATTTTGTCATATTTCTGAAAGACTCAATGGAGACAAGAGTCAGTATTCATTAAAATGCTGAGCACAAAGTCAGCTCTTCACAAATAATAAGCAACAACAATAAATAATGAATGAATTTAGCACTTGTGAGAAGTGTCAGACTTAACTGTGCCAGAGAGTCAAATTCTCTATTTATCTCATCTAGAAAGCAGAGATAATACCAGTATTGGCAGCTCAAGTACACCCCTGCTGCCCAGGAGTGGCAGCCAGGCTTGGAAAGGCCACCTCTAAGCTCAGTGACGCTGAGATGGCATGCTGATACAGTCACTGGCCTGTCACTCTGATGAGTGGACATCTTTCTGCAGCGACCAGTGGCACTTCCACCTCACCTGCTGAAGTGCAATCATTCATTGCATACTGCAGGCCTACATCCCAGGGACATGATACTCATCGTGTGTCATCTCAAGCAAATGCCCCAAGAAACCCATGCAAAATCCAGCAGCAACTGGAAGAAATTAAAGGGAAGGACTGAAAGGCATTTCCTTGTCTTTTCCTTTGCCCTGGAGCCAGGCAAAGGTATGAAAAAGGTTGTCACTCAGAGTGCTGACTTTATCTGAAGCAGTGGCTTGAGCCAGCCAGTCCTGTAATGCTGCATTATTTTAATTATCCAGCTTTTTGTGGATTGTTTTAGATTTTACGGTCTTATTACTCCCACTGATGTAGGAAATCCTGAGGAAAGGGCACACGGACTCTCTGTAATACAGTCTATCTGATTCTCAACCCCTGGAGCTGCAAATTTTGGGGAACACCTGCAAAGGCTCAGGCAGAGCAAGCTGCACTCTGGCCCTAGAAGTGCACTGGGAGCTGCCGGAGGGGACTGAGAGCCCCAGCTGAGCAGGCCAGCATCACATCAAACCAGGCAGAAAGCAATCACATGAGGAACAGCCTTTCTGGGGCCTGGATAGCTACAAGCCAAGCATCTCCTCTTCTCAGTAGCCAAGAGCCAAAAATACTTGCATTCCTCACATCTACTGGCAAACCATGATCTGACATAATATTGACACCTAATAATGTAACATGGCTATTTGTGACCCTCCATAACCTCTTTGGCTCTCAGTAACCACTTCAGTCAAGAACTGCTGCATCTGTGAGATGTGAAGGTATATGAGAAAACACAAATATACCTTCTTCCTCTTAAAACACTTCATGTTACATCCGACATTTCCAGAGGGAAAGTGGCTACAAAGAAACACAACATCAAAGTCCTACAGGGATTGTAGAAAGCTAACATATGGAGAGCTGGCTTTCTTACTCTGAATTGAAGATAATTTAAATTAAATAAATCAATAATCAATTGAAGATATTTTGGTTAGACATAGTAACCCAGCTATTAAAAGTAATAAAGATCTTCTTGCTTCTGCTCAGGGTGGATGATATTCTAAATGTCTAATTTCAAGTTCAGTGAAGCTACCTGATTATACACAGAGCAGCAGTAGACTTCTGGGCAACTCATTACAACCACCTGCAAGGTACAGCATGAAGCAAGAACAAACTGTTTTTTCAGACATCTGCAGGTCAGGGAGCTTTTCATCTGGTCTTGATTACAGAGGAACAGATTCCCTACTTGCATGCTTGGCATCAGGTAATCGACAATAACAAGCTCTTCGCACGCCTGTGCTCTAGGCTTGCTCAGAACAAGCTGGGAGGGAGGAGAGATTAGCATCCTGCAAACATCTTCCCTTTATGAACCATGCATAAATAGCAATACGGTTGGAAGTTCATTCCAGGAGATGGTCTATTCCACATGCAGCAGTATTTCAAATGCAGACAGCTCTGCAGTTCAGGTCTTCTGAACTGTCTCTGAGATGGCAGTGTGACATGGACAATGTAATTACATAATTACAGAAGAAAACAAAATGGCAAATAGATCTTCTAAAACTTGTATCTTACTGTTGCTCAGCCTCACCAATGTTATTTGTCTTTTTCTGTTTCTCAAGTGAGTGGAAAAAAAAGATTATGGCATAAGAGAGACAGAACACATCAGCGTTAGGCCCCTGCTAAAGCTGTGAAGGTGGAAGCATGGGAGTCTGGTCACACAGCAGTATGGAGCCTGCGGATTGTGTCTCCGAGCTGCAGTCCATTAACCATGGCACCCTGCTCAGGAGCAGATCCCAAAGTGTGGCAGAGCTTGGCTTCTCTCTGTTGCTCAGTGCCTCATAGGCAAGAGGCAGCAGGTTGCTGGACCACAGATCATCTGCATCTGGCATGCAGGACCAGAGGACAGGAGAGGCTGTGGTGGAGCTACAAATGCATAGATGCAGCAGAGTAGGAAACCAGAGACAATTATGTGAGCCTCACACTTAGCACATTAGATTCAGTAAATCCTCTGAGGTGGTTTATAGTCCTGTAACTCCACAATAGAGAAAAATGTGTTATGCAACTGACTGATGAAGGACATACCAATAGACCAGGACTGCAACTCTGAAAGGTGCACACATGAGGAGGAGGGGGATAATACAGATCTGGAAGGGAAACCCACCTCCCTGTACACCAATGCAAAGAGCAAGTACAGTCTGGCCATCTGTGAAAAACACAAACTATGGCACAAAAGTCAAGGAGAAAGTGTTAAATGTCCTGCTGCAAAGGGTCTCTGATGGACTGCTGATTTTGGTGCTAAACTCTGGCCCCTGAGGCCCTTAAGTGAATCTTTAATTCTGAAATTAGCTGACATTTATTGAGTCATCTTGTGGTTATGTAAAGCAAACTTCAAAGCTTACAGTGAACTGTCAAAGGCTTGGAGAAAAAACATGAAATCCAGCATTGTCAAATCCACTGTTCTAAAAAAAACCACACTAAGTGAACATTTGGCCATAGGAAAAGTTGAATTTGTTCTTTTAAGACAATACGTACATTTAATGTATTCAGTCTGAATTCTCCAGGCTAACTTTATGCACTTATAATCTCTTTTGAGACCCTGGAGAGATCCCCTAGGGATTAGACGGTGCAGAACAGGCAGCCCAGATCTCTCTTTGGGACGCTAGGAATCTAAATGATATGAACCCTGCACGATACACAGCTGTGCTAGGTTTACCCCTGGGATATTTGAAGAGCTCAGAGGGCCAAGGAGCTCTAAAGCAACCATGATGCTCTCCTGATCTAGGGCTAACCAGGGACTATTTCAGCCCTGGTGAACCTCAGTTCTCCATCATCTGCAGTGATGGAAGACTGGGCAGTGATGCCCCGTTACACCTGCAGCACAGCCATTTACTCCCCTACTCCTTGCCTACCAGCTACATTTATTCAGGATCAACCATAGGCTTCTTTTCTTGTGTCTTTAGAACAGTTTTCTGGTTTATTGAGGCATTGGGAGTCTGACATATCAGGGGTTAAGTACTGAGCTCTGTATTTCAAGTGTTTCTTTCACAGGGATTCATTTAAAATACAGTGCACTGACGTGTTTTTAAATTCCCTCCTTGGATAAGATTTGAATGTTAGTTTGGAAATGGTGTGTAGCTCCAGGCAGCTCAAAGCAATTGCTATTTTGTCTTGAAGCAAAACATCCTATCACCTTAAGTCATATGTGCATTGAACAAGGAGTCATTTAATGATAGCTCCGTACTGGGTGAACTAGATATCCCTGTCTGAATTCTACCTGGCTGGAGATATAAAAGATGTAAGGGGAGAAATCCCACATGCTGCCAGCACTATAGCACCTAAATGTGGGGAGCAACATCCAAACCTAAAGAGACGTCTCCCTGTCCTTTTCACACAGAAAGCAGGCTATTATCAAAACACAGTGGGAGGAAAAAACCTGATACCAGGTACCTGATGGAGTCACAGGTGCTAAACAGGAGCATAATGTAGCAGCTGGCAGAGGCAGCTATAGGACCAGCCAAGGCAACAGGGAAAAGGAATGGACCCAGCCAAAGATACCACATGGCCAAGAACTATGCAGGCAGAGGGGCCCACTGGGGTACACTGGGAGCTGGGGCGATGCCCTCCAGCCAAGCTCACACCCTGCTGGGAAGCTTTGCCTTCAAAGCTCAAGGCAGGAGAGACAGCCTGCAAAGATCCCAAAGCAGAAATCTTCAGACATCCAGGGAGCTCTGTACATCTTTCATTGACCAGCTAGTCCCTTTCTTCCTCTCCTCTCTCATCCCACCATCACAGCCTCCCTCTCTTTACACCTCCTAGAGCTTCTCTCTCCTCTGTACTGTCCCTCTCCATGTTATTCCTTCTTTCACTTACCTTTCTAGCTGTTTCACCCCCGCTAAGTAAGGCAACATGGATGTTTTTTGCTGCAAACTCATTGTGAGCTCTACCCTTTAGTACTGCCTCTCTTTCTCACAGTGTGAGCTTCATTTCAGATGTCAATATCTGAGGTCCCCTGTCACTAGTGAGGAAAAGACATTTCTAGGAGGAAATTAATTTTTATGGTGTCTAGCAGACATCTATTTGCCTTTGGCCAGATGAGTCCTATCTTTAACGTCTATTCCTTTTCTAAATCCATGAGGCTGAGCAGGGCTGTCTGCCATTCTCAGTTTGTACAGTGCCTAACACAACAACAATCCTTCAAGTTTACTGTTTCATCAATCTCACGATAAACATGATTAATAACACATTTCTGTTACACAGCAGTGTGTAAAACATTAACTAGAGCTTTTTTTTTCCAAGCATTTTTGCAAACACTTTAACTAACTAATCCTTATGGTAATTAGCTACCTTTCTCCCTAGTGGGGCCATTGCACAGAGATGAAGTGATGAAAAGATTCATGGGGCCACAGAGAGAGAGCAAAAGGAAGGAGCCTGACTGTACATCTTAATGACCCTACAGCTTACAAGTCTCTGCTCCCAGTACCACTAATACATTTTACACAATGATTTTTTGATGCAAAATGCATAATCTGTTCCTGCTGCAAAAAAACAGAATGGAAAAGAGTCACAGAGCCAGGCTCCCCACTGTTTCTTTCCTTTCTCTGGATTTCTGAAGTCTTCAGTCTTTTCTGCACAATGGCTTCAACACTGTGCAGAAGTTCTGAAGAGTAATTCCCATTCCCATCTGATCTCAGGCCATGTCCTAGGATGTTGAGCTGTGGGTTTGAATACCTTCAGGCTGACCTGGGCTTCCGTTCCTTGATGATTCCTCCAACCCCAGGTTGGAGTTTAAGGCTCTTGAGGTCCAAAAAAGAAGGTGCTGTTTCTATTTTGTGTGGTATAGCTAAGAAGAGTACTTAGTGCTGTCTTCAACTACCTAATGGGAAACTGCAGAGAAGACAGAGCCAGATTCTTCTCAAAGGTGCAGAGTAGAAGGACAAGAAGCAATGGATACAAGATGTAACATGAGAAATTCTGGCTCGATAGAGAGAAAATGTTTTTTACCATGAGGGTTGCACAGAGAGGTGGCAGAACCTCCATCTTTGGAGACATTCAAAAGTTGGCAGGACAAGGCCCTGAGCAATCTGGTCTCACGGGAGGTGTTTTGAGCAGCAGGTTGGACTAGAGATCTCTAGATGTCCCAGAGGTCACTTCCAGCCTTCCTGATTCTATAGAAATACTCCAGTTCAGATAATCCCTACAGGAGGAAAGTTTCCCAGAAGACTCTCAAAGAGAAGTTCCAGGGGCTGTGGGAGTATCTGCGTTACACAGACAGTGTAGGACAGATGCATTCACACTAACTTTAAGTGCTCAGAATCCACACCAGATACTGGAGATCATTTAATTGTGGTACTGTAACACAGGCTAATTTGCATTGCTTCTTTTTAAAACCTGTGGTTCAGCTGGGGCCTCTTTGTTTCCCTTCTGGCAGCAAGTACAAACTATACCAATACAGGGGGTTTTACAGTGTGAAGTCAACTACTTTAAAATGACCACACATTACTGATAAAAGGCTTAGTGGTAAATGTAGAACTTGTAGGCTTGTCAGTCTAAGCTCTCCTGCTTTTTGAAAAGGTGCTGTATTTATGACAAAGCTGAAACTAATTGTTTCTTGCCTCATAGAAAACATTAGTTCTCTGTAGATTTTGAATTGGCTGAAAAATATCTATGATCATTGCTAGAAATGCATTTTATTCTACCTCCTCTGCTGAGCTTGCCATTCCCGGGCCTACCTGAGAATCACAGGAGCTCACTGCTTCTAGGATGCTATCAGAGAGATTTCTTTATGAGTATACCGCTGTCAGGTGTTAAGCAGGCGGTTAGGACCACTTTACAGTCCTAACAGTACTTGTATTTCTTTACTGCCAAATATTAAAGTAAAAATTGGAGAGGGCAGCAATGAAGAATTAGTCTGCATAGGATTCTTTCTAGCTCTCGTTACTAATTAAGTGTGTTTTCTTCAAATAACAAGCAGAGTCAGATTTATGAGGGTAATCCATGCTGGCCTGGTTTGTTTAAATTGATTAGAAGAGTAATACTGCCATTAACTTCAACGGAAGGTAAAATTAAACAGCTTTGAAAATCCCACCTGTAGCAAAGATAAACACAGCACATTTGTTGGTTTATTACTGAATTCAAAAAAGGGGGAAAAGCATATTTATGGTGGTGCAGGATCAGCACAGGTAATGTATTGTGCTGAGAGCAGGCTGTGGAACAGATAATGTGGCAGAGTAACAGCACCTGTGGCCAGGTTACTGATGGGCAGAAAAGGCAGAGGTCTCTATCAGTAAAGCAGATTAGGAATGGGACAAGGCTGGGCTGGAGCAGGACTGAGGCAAGAGTGTCTATGTATAGTTGCTGGGCAGATGTCTCAAGAAATGTGTTTGTATTAATTAATTAGATTTACTCTATAATAGTTTTGTATTTAGGCCATTTTTTATGTCAGATATTTATGTATGTAACTTAAATTGGATGTTCTTTCTTTCTTTTCACTAGGACTTTTAAATTGTCTAGGTACTAGATTTCAGCCAGAAGTCTTCATGTCATTTGTGTGACATTTACTATAGGATTTTCCTCAGCTGAGAGAAGTTTGTTGCATGTTGGAGCAGTACAGTGAAGTACAGCAGTGAAATGTTTAAAATATTCTAGATGAATTAAATTGATGATTGTATTAAATTGATGAAGGTTGGAAAATTGCAGGCAGCCATAAAAACTAGATTGATATTCTGTGAGCGTTGCAATTTTTCTTACACTTGCAGACTGTGTGACGTCTGGTTTGAATCAAATTTATTACTGATTATCAGATTCATAGTTCAATTTTTTAAAATTATTTTCATGAATTAGTACTGAATTCATCCCACATACTACTGAAATGAGAAGAATCACAAAATTAGAAGCAAAATAGTCTGTTTTTTCAACTAGAAAGCAACTGAGAGCTAAATTTCATTGTATTTGTTACAGATACTCTTTACTAATTCCATGAACAAACTTACAGAATTGAATAATCTCCATAGGGAAGCTATCACCGATGCATCAGATAGAGTTCAGAATGGCCGCCTTTTGTGAAGAAACCTGCTACAAAAGTCCCTCCTGCAAAGCCTTTGTGAAAAGCTATGTAAAAAATGCCATTATGTAGGCACTCTCCCTTCACCATGAGGTTCACTGGATTAATTTTAGAATATGCATCCTGTTAAGGGTTTCAGACTTAAGGCACAACCTTAGCCAGGCTTGTGATTGTCTCTCTGGTCTGTGTAGTTGTGAGCTTCCTATTGGATCTGTATCAGGATTTTGCTTCAGGGAAGTTCTAATTTGTTTTAAGGGTATTTAATTTTTTTTCTTCAAATTAATACAACAAACTGCCAAAAAAAGTCTTCAGAAAGGCTGAGAGGCAAGATTTAATCTTGTTTGAATTATTTTACGCCAAGGGAAACTTTCACTGTTTCTCACCCTCCAAATAATATACTTTGAATAACTTCTAAGGATTTATCTAAGGATCTTTGAAGTGGGACCAATCCTGCACAGAAAACTGAATTATAAAAAGATCTCTCCATCCCTACCCTTCTTTTCAGCTTTGCTAAATGTGCAAGCTCTCCATGTGACAAGTTAGTTCAGGAACTAGCAAAGGAACCATTTCAGAGATTCCTCAAAAACTGTCAGTATTTATTCTGAAAATAATGCACTTTCATGTGTCAGAACTGTATTAGCATCCATTCACAGATAATGGGTTTACAAATTGGATTAGTAAATACATCAGTGCTGTAAATAAGTCGGTGCTGTTTTGATAAGAAGCCAGTCATGGGACATGCAGTATTTATTTTCTATGCACTAAGCACATTGGTATTTTCTGTGCACAGTCCCTTGTTGATTAAGCCCAGAACATAAAGGGATTCACATTATAGGTTGCACAACACAAAGTTATAATAAAGACAATTTAGAGTAAAAAAAAAACTTTAAGCCTGAGTTCACTCGCAGTCAATCAGATATGTAAGAAAACAAACACCTGGGGCAATGTTGAAGCTTTATGAGAAAATACCATATTTACAAAATTCTAGTCTGTTTTGGGTTGGATCTGTGTGGCATTTGGCAATACAACTCAGAGCAGCCAGTACTTTGCCAGTACATGGCCAAAACCAATTTACAGAATAAAATGGTTATCACAAGCAATTACCAGCTTCTTAAACCCTTGGAACAAGAGTTCCAGCCGCAAATTTGAAGATCTAACATCTTTCTATGTAATTAAAGACTTATGCATATTCTTTCAGTGCAGGCTGTAATTAATATCCCAAATTAAGCAGTGTTTAGATATGTATTACATGCAAGTGAGCTAGCTGATAATCCGATTAGTTAAGCGGTGGTTTTCCTCTGTGGTTTACAGATCCCTGAGGATCAAGGACTACTTCTGAAGAATTTGGAAAGGACAGCTGTGGGAGCGTCTCATGTTACACCAAACCAACACAATCCCAGGGCAATCACTGCAACAGGCTGCCTGACTGTCCCCGCCACGAGCTCCGCTGCCTTTCTGGTGCCAGAAGCAGGCAAGCAACTGGGGAGCTGTAGGGCAGGTCAGCTCAGCTCACTTTCCCAACTGGAAAGCAAATTCACTTTCTGATGGAAACGACTCCTAGATCCGACTCAAAAAAACCAACAGGAAATAGAGCAAGAGAGAAAGAAAGGTGGGAAGAGGTTAGACTGTTTTAAGAAAGTCTGTAATTACTGAAGGTTAGATGTAATTAATGTGAAATTGTACCCATGCTACTGTCAACAGGCATATATGTTCCTTACAGAAGGCTCCGTACTGTCATTGGAAAACATTGAGGTTCCCCAAGACAAAAAAGCTTGAAAACCCTTTATTCCAGCCTTCTCTTGTCTCAGAAAGTCTGTAGTATTAAAAAAAATAAGAAAATGAAGAGAACTAGTATAACTAATATGTTACTACTATAGCAATTTTACTCCAAAGCTGCAAAAATGCAAAATATGTCTTTGACTGCCACAAAAATCATTAGGTCTCAGCATATCCTGATGGTGTACCTTTACTTTGCAAGATCAGATGCTCAATTCTCAGCAGCAATATCTTCCAAAGTCATCTAGCACTGCAGACACTGAAAGCATATCAGACTCGGCAGCCTGAAAGAGCAATCATTCTGCCAAGTAAGTCTTATCCCAGATCAGCAAACAGCACATACCACATTGTGTACCCAGCAAAGAACACGTAATGATCTCATGGACCCGAATATAACCTCCCCACCCTTCACAAAATTTATTGTAAGCATTCAGAGGGAATATAGACCAAAAGGCAAATAAACCAGTTCTAAGGCTTTGCAAGGCCTTGATTTAAGTACTAGAAGTCTGCATCTGGTGGCATATTGGATACATAAAATTTCAAATTATTATCTCATCATGAAATCTCTGAAAGACTACTTGTCCTAACACACTGCAAATTGTGACGACTTGAAACAGGAGTCTGGACGTCTTGAAACAGAGGTCTGTTTGAGACACAAACTTTCACTTCTGTTCTCTTAAATCTTGGGCATTTGTGCACATGCATCAGCAAGTTGGGTGGAAATGCTCACCCATGCACACAGAGGATTTTGGAGGAATATAGGACCCCTTTGGATAGGGTGTAGTTTCTCAGTCAATAATAGCTTTTCACTTCTGGAAAATTTCAAGCTCTTGGGCGTCCTCTTGTACCCATGGGAAAACAACAGTGGTTTGGGTGAAAACTAAAAACCTTGTTTGCCACTTGTCCCGGTTTTGGCTGGGATAGAGTTAATTTTCTTCCTATTGCTGTGTTTGGATTTAGCCATGAGAATAATGTTGATAACACACTGATGTTTTAGTTGTTGCTAAGCAGTGTTTATACTAAGTCAAGGACTTTTCAGCTTCCCATACTCTGCCAGCGAGGAGGTGGGAGGGAGTATAGCCAGGAGAGCTGACCCAAACTGGCCAAAGGGATATTCCATACTATATGACGTCATGCTCTGTATATAAGCCGGGGGGAATTGGCCGGGGGGCACTGATTGCTGCTTGGAGACTGACTGGGCGTCAGTTGGTGGGTGGTGAGCAATTGCATCGAGCATCACTTGCTTTGTATATTCTTCTATTATTATTATTACTATTATTATTATTTCTATTTTACTTTATTTCAATTATTAAACTGTTCTTATCTCAACCCATGAGTTTTCTCACTTTTACCCTTCCAATTCTCTCCCCCATCCCACTGGGGCAGGGGGAGTGAGCGAGTGGCTGTGTGGTACTCAGTTGCCAGCTGAGGTTAAACCACGACACCACTCAAGTGACCTCCAGGCTAGGATGAGGTTGAGGGGGGTTGAGCTGCATCCTATTTTTCATATAGACAAAGAGGTTTAGAATGGAGTTGATCATCCTTTGCTTTGATTTCTCTGTTTTATGCTGAATTTGGGTCACTGTAATGCTATATGACAGAAATGTTCTGCATGGCTGAATAAGAGATGTGTTTGTTACCAACCTTGCCACAGATGTAAATCTGCACAGAGAGAAAGGATCAAACATGGGAAAGTCAGGGTTACAGTGCAAAGGCACTGATGAGAAGGCCAGTGGGCCTCTCTTTTCCTCCCACACATGACAAATCTCTCACTTTGTTCTCCGAACACTGGCTGACCCCTCCACTTTTTGCTCTTTAACATGTTCCTATTAAGAGGTACCCCCTCATCTCTGAAGTTTTCATTTGTTCTTTCACTTCAAACCATGTTGTTCTTACACAATATGGCAGTATCATATCCCACAGAAGTCCTGGAAGCACTAATTCAGCACTGTTGAAAACACACAGGTCTTAATTGTCATTTACAGGAAGAGTTTTTTGCACCATAACTTATTCCAGCTTTCAGACTGCCTTTCATTGCCATTAGAACTGCTTAAAGACCCTTTATATTGCTAAAGTAACGTAAGAAGTCTTTTCTATAAACAATTACGAGCTCCTCTGTTTCCTTGCTGTCTCTCCATCCATTTTTAAATGACACCTCTTGCAAACTCATTTTCTGGAGAAGACTGGGCTATATTCTCATTGAACATAAGGAATATAAAATTATGGTCATATGTTATGCTCAGTCCACAGCAGATCTCCCTCTGCATCACAGAATACAGGCTGTTACATGATAGCTTGTTTTCAGGTTAATATAACTAAGAGTGACTACAACATCACATAGTAGAGAATATATAAAGGGCATGTGTAGGATTTTTTTCTTGGTTTAGAGCTATTTGTGTCACATTGATGATTCAGTAGTTGTAATAGTATTTCACTTACATTTTCCATTTCTTATAACTTGTTATAACAAACTTATGGATGTAGTCGTGTACTTTTTTGTTCATCCTTGCCATCTTGCTTTTTAAAAAAATCTGACCCTTTAGGTTCATTTGTAGATATCTGTAGAGATAACACATTTCTGAGGGGCAGAGTGGTTGTCCTACACTGGATTGTACCAGTTTACTTGAGGTACTTTTAAAATAATCATTAGAGATTTAATCTGCCCTCTTTCTGTCCAACTAAAAGCTTGCATTCTGAAAAACACCACTGTGAACTGTATAAATATACCAGACATGCTGGTATATGCTAAAAATTTGATATGACTTATGTGGGTAGGCCTTATATATTTCTGGAACTGATACCTTGCTGCTGCCATTCCTTGAGGATCATAGGATTAATACAACACAATAAAAATATTTTTAGCTGTTCGCTATGAAGCGGCACCTGAAGTGTGTTCAGACTAAGTGCTTCTACTTGATCATTACTGTATCCATAAAAAGTCAGTTACTCATGAAAATAAGGTTTATATAGGGAACAACTATTAAATCCAGTACTTCTGATACTGTAAATATAATATTATTTTGTGCCTGTGGACAATCCATGAGCTGTTATAATTCTGGTTGCAGCTCCTCTTTTCCTTGGATGTCTTCCCTTTCCCTTCTCCCTTTCCCATTCTGTATGCTGAGCTGAGCTCAGTGAGCTCTTCAGTGACGTTATGATGTCATAATGATGTAAACCGTTGGTACCCTTGTTCTCTCCCATTCTTGTTGTGACATATCTGGATTTATGATAGCCATGTCTTGACTTGCAAAACCAAGTCTGCTGGGAATCCTTCAAACAGCCTATGGCAACACTCCTATCATTGCATTGCTGTGCAGAAGATGGCTTTTAAGGGCAGGAAAGTCAATATTAAAAACTTGCTATTGCTGTGAAGCTGGACCTTGGCAGAAGTGAAAGTCCTAACAAAAACGTGTTCTCCATCAGGTGGGAATTCTCTTAGTAGCAAAAGCAAAATGCCTCGGTGATGCAGAGCTTATACACCAAGCAGCCCAATATTCCTGCTCCCTGTATCCTCTGTAAACGTCTTTTTATAGAGGCCGTTAGTGCCTATGGACCATAAATATTCAAGGACTATTGTTTTACAAATGCATTTCAAAGCAGTGGCAGTAAGTTTGGTACTGAAGTATCATATTGTTTACTTCCAGAAATTATTTGCTGATCTCTTTTTATCTCGTATATTTAAAATAAATAGCTTTTTAAAATTTAATTTCCACAAAAAATACCACATGCTGAATTGGTCTGAGCTGGGGGAGAAGAAAATAGCCCCGGTTTTTCAGTGGATTCCAGTTTCGCGTTACCTACATTATCTAACAAACTTTTCTGCATTAGTCTACACTGTCTTCTAGTGGGTGAATCCATCCAGCCCTCAAGCACTGGAGCCAGATGAGCACTTCCCTGCTCCACAGTGAGATAAAGGGAAGAAAGATAGTGGAGAGTAGGATGGGAGAGATACTTTGCTGCTCCAATGCA
>NW_008794446.1:8833220-8854729 GCF_000699145.1 Aptenodytes forsteri | reverse complement strand
CAACACACAAAAAAAGCGCCAGCGGCTGCCTCAGGAAAATGGCATAAGTGATCTAGCCATAGAAAAGCAAATAAATAAAAAAAAAATCCAAACTCACCAAGCACAAGCTTGAAATTAATGGGAAGATAAACCACTGTGTATTAAGGGTGTGAATTGTCAGCCTATAAAAGTTTGGGGAGTGATTTGGAGTAAAAAAGCTTACTACATTATTTACTTTAAAAAGTTATTGTTTTTGTACACAGAGCTTATGTGTGACCTTTGCAGCTTTTGGGACTGCAAGAAACAGGCCTGAGACTAGACTATACAAATGTTACCCAGAAACTTAAGCACAGAAAAAGCTATAAAATAATCAGATGTATTGGAGAGTTCCAGTGTTTTAAAAAGCTGCCCAGAAATGCATTTATGGAATATTCAGGTGAAGTTATCCCAAAGTATCCTCTTTAACATCCTCTGAAGACAGACAGGTTCAAATGAAACATGACCCAAGCAGATATGCACTGCATTTAAATATGAAAAATCAACAATTATTTCCTTCCTTCTAGTGTGCCAGATTGAAAGATTTTCTCTGCTATCCTTGGAAAGGAGCCTGCAAAATTCTCCAAAAAGAATGTTCTTGATAATTATCCATATTTAAGGAAACTGCATGGTGGTTATATAACCAATGCTGATTTCATAACGAACCTAATTTAGACTTCATAAAGCACATATCGCTTATGTCGGAAAAGCTTGAACATGTTTTACTAGGTCTGAACAGATAGTGTTATTGGCAAGAGATAAATGCTTCAGACAATTTGGTGCTAATATTTCAAGTCTCTGCAGAAAAAACAGCAAATATACCAAGAGAATTACTGAACAAAATTAATCTTGGCTGCAATTTTACTCCTTCTGATAGTGCTGAACAGTAGAATCATTCAATATTTTAATTACTCGATTCTGTACATTTGTTTCAGACATTAAATCAGTTGATATAGATCACTAGTGGACTCATCTTTAAAAAGACAAGCGGTACCAGATAAGCAACCAAGATAAGCATATTATTGCATGCAACTGATGTTCTACAGAGGTGGGCTAAATCCTCACCAACCAAGGAGACAGCTGACTAGGACTTCAGAGAAAAAGAATAAAAGGAAACGGCGGTACAGAACTGCAAATATTTTGGAATACGTTACATAGAAACGTTATTGTTGGCTGTGAGCCAATGCTCCGGAGATGATGTGTGGAGTCTGCTCTGTCTGTACACTTTGGAAATGAACTTCACTTGTTCCAGATGGCTGGCTGGCTTGCAGAGCTGGTTTTAGAGGCTTGCTGGTCAGATGAACATCTGAGATAGAGCCAGAATTTCTCATTTGTAGGGCTAGCTGTAAATAATGTAAATAAAGTTCACACTGTGTGTAGCTAGATGTGTGGCCAAATGAGATGTGGCTAGGTATAGGAAAGAACTAGAATGAACACAGGACCAGGTGATGAGATCAGCCTAGCTTTATTTATGCCAGTTAGTAAGTCTTCCATTTAAAAGTGTCTGTTTTGGCTTTTCAGCACATAAACACTCCCAGTTTTAAGTGCCTTGTTTTAGTGGGCCACTGTAAGACATACAAATCTAAATCACATCTCGTACCATACCAAAACCAACCAAGTTAAAGAGATTCCAGTATGTGTCCCTCTCACCTGGCAAAAACATAGCTAAGATTTAGCATGGAGACAACTAAACAGGACTTGATGTGGATTTGGACATATGTGTGGATTTTAGCTGAGTTGAAGATGACACATAGAAAATGATCTGTCTACATTCACAATCAAAACCATGCTGTGATGGCATTAGGGAACTGCCATAGCGGGCAGTGCTGCAGCCTGTTATGTAGGCTGTATGCAGGCTGCAGAGAGGGCACTTATCTCTGGCTTTTATTGGCATGGAGGTTATATAGATTACATGTACACAGTGTAAGTCACACTTGACAGTAAGTCAAAGCTAAGCGGAACAACAACAGAGGCGCTGCTGGTGGGTAGGGAAGCATAAGCAGACCCAGTGAAGTTTCGTTTCATTGCAGATAAGCAGCCACAATCAGTAAGTCAGCCTGCAATTCAGATCTCCTGAGTTTAGCTGCAGAAGCTAAGCTCTCCCAAAGCTGCATTATACCTAACTCCTGTCACCGTCTCCACCCCAGGGGAGTTGGGAAATTCTGTTGCAGCTGAGCAGCCACCTCCAGCTCTACTAATGGCAATGCAATGTATCTGGAGACTTTTTTAAGCCCCGGCATATCATCTTGAAACAGAGAATACCAAGAGGGCACGATAAAAAGCTCAACATTGTTTAGATAGTGAGAAACACTGAGAAATTACTTGACCATATTGCGTAATGCTTTTAATGGAAGAAAATAGCAAGGAGCAGTGAAGAAGAGAGTAAAAGCAACCTGTCCATATCCTTAATGTGTAAGGGTGAGAACAAACAATTTTACTTTATGGGTTTTGCTTCTGGAATGCCAAGACACTGTCAGCATCTTCTGGAAATGGGATCCTGCCTGTGCTGTAAGGCTTTGTGCTATGCTTTCTGTTTTTATCCAAATACAGACATTCGTATGTAAATGAAGTCACTAGCTTGAACAGATATCCGTATGCTGTCATGATGGTGTCATTTTTCACTTTCTTTAATAGCAGTATTTTTATTATTAAATAAAAAAGACTTTGTGAAACATAATTTGGTCTTATCAAACAGATATAGCAAGAATAAGCAATAAAATGTAAAATGCTAATTTCCACACAGCTATTAATCCTGTAGGCATATGTATAATTTTGTCTAACTATACAAATTTGCTATAGCCAAAAGTAATGCCTCTCCCAAAAATATATTTAAAAGCAGCTTCCAGGCAACACCTGGAAAATCACTATGCATATGAACTTCTGTCAGATCCTCTCTGTGAAGCAAAGATTTTTCCAGACTGCTATTTTACTTCTGGGTTACTCATATGTACTGGGGTATGGGGACAGGAAGACTTTGCATATGTTTAATAGGAAAACATTGTTAACTCAGACTACTGCCTTGTTAGTCGCAGAATAACAAGTTGCTCCAGGGATGAACTGGGTTTTTGCTGAATTTTTAATGAACAACAAAATAATTTGCAGTTGTCCTGAGCAGACTTAGGATTAAAATTATATTGAATTGGAAAAGCCACAAAAAAGAGCCTCAATAGAATTGGAGAAAATGCCTTAGAGTAAGAGACTTAAAGGGACCAAATTATTCAGTTTATCAAAAAGTAGTTATACAGGAACTAGGGGAGTCTTTAATTTAGCAGCAGAAGCATAAGAAGCAATGTCTCAAAGCTGAGACTAGGCAAATGCAGAAATAAGGTCTATTTTGATGTCTAAAATGGGACATAGGCAAAATTTAATTGTGTAAGGACAAAAAAGCAAAGTTTCTGCATCTTCTTTAACATTTCCACACTAAGCTTCCTGCTCAGCCTGAAAGTTTTCCAGATGCCAGTTGTGGCTCATTTGTGGCTGCTGGATGCCTCGGAAATGTGAGACTTAGCTGTGGGGCTAATCCAATGACCCACTGTTGCTGAAAGGGAAGGTCTTCACCCTCTTTCCAAACGCAGCGTGGTCCTTTCCACCCCTTCCATTTCTCAGACCTGTCTGCCAGACAATTTAATTCATTTATCCAGCAGGGAGTTATCTGGGGTGTCTCATCTCATCTCATCTCATCTCATCTCATCTCATCTCATCTCATCTCATCTCATCTCATCTCATCTCATCTCATCTCATCTCATCTCATCTCATCTCATCTCATCTCATCTCATCTCATCTCATCTCATCTCATCTCATCTCATCTAATCTCATCTCATCTCATCTCATCTCATGGATTGGTGAGTTTACGGGTTCACAGGCTGCCTAGTGACTGACGGGTTTGGCATAAAGTCAGTAGTGGAGGCAGGTGATCTTCTGCCTCTCAGCGGTGTTCATCTGTTAGATCAGGTAACCTGTCTCTTGAAACCATTTTCACCTTAATTGTCCAAGACAGCTAATTGCATCCTCTGGCCAAGTAGAATTCACATTCACATCTTGTATCTCCTATACAAGCCTCATAACCATGAGGCTACAGAAGAGGCAGGTACAAGGATCCTCCTAATGCAGCTGGGCTGCTGTGCCAGGACCTCAGGAGCCATGGGACCTGGAGGAGAGCAGGCCTGAGGGTGTCTCATTGCCAGATGCCAGAAACTTGAGTCCCTTGCTTGGGATGGGCTATGACTTGCTTTGGATGCTCAAGGTATAAAACCACAAATAATCCTGAGGGTAGAGAAAGGAACCTAAAACCCCTTCCTGAGGTAAGTGCTGTAGCTACTGGGCTGCCAAGTCATGTTCCTTCTCGTGCAGTCTCCTTCTGGCCCCAGGTCTCAGGTGCACACAGAGGCTGCAGTATCAAGGTTTCCTATCAGAAAGAAATTTCAGGCCTGTAAAACTAAAGGGCTGCTTGCCTCATCTTAACACTAGAAACAGTGCAGTTGCACTGACTATATAGCTGCTCGGACACATCTAAGCCAGCTTAAAATGTGCTCACGCAGGCACTGGTAGCAGCCCTTCTGCCAGCACAGTGCTCAGGGCGTACTTATTTATCTTGCTGAGACACACTCTCCGCTGTGCTCCTGAGACATGCTCCTTGCACACAGTAGATGTTCCATGCATTCCTCCAAGACCCCTCCATGCCAGCCTTGCAACTTTCCAAGTATCAAGCCCTTAATCTCTATTGGGAGAATAGACAGAGACACAGTGGGTAGGAGGTAGACTTGTTATGCTAGAAGATGGAGCTTCTTATTTCTCTGATTTCTGTACACCCACAAATATGGGTGAAGCTGTGACTCTGCTCAAAAAATGGGAGTTGCACTTCTGGTTTTCAGAGTTCTTTCTTCTTTCTAAATTTCTTGAAAATCAATAGCATTCTGCACTTCACTGCCTAGCACTTTCCCTCAAACACGATTAATCAGGCGCTACATGCAAGAGTTAGTTACATGTGTTACAAACAAAGGCAGGTAGATGAAACCCAACAGGGCTCTGCAGCTTCGCTGCGTTTGGCTGGAGAGTTTCTCTCTGCTACACTGAGCAGGAAGAGAAGAGGCTTGCTTTGTCAGGCTGGATCTGGAAAGGCTGTCCAGGCTTTGGGAAGAATCCTACAGTCCTTGCTCCTGCTCCGCTCCAGTGCTATGAGGCTAATAGGATCAGAGGGCTCCTGGGCCCAAATCCACAATCTTGGAATCTGAATTCTTGCTGCATTATCCTGTTCTTTCTCTCCTGTCACCAGAGATTATTGTCCTGCTCACACTCCTACACAGCTGATCTCAACTGCAATACATACTTTTCATTGTCACTCCCCCTTTTTAAAACAGAACCCTAAAGGCAGCAATGTTTTATATCAAACAGGATATTTTTTTACACTGGAATACTTTTTAAAACCAAAGTTATCTGCCAGGATGCAATACATTGGGACATATACTTTCATTGTGAGGGAAATAAAAACTTGGACCTAAGAATATTGGCAGGATTGATTTAGCCTTACTTTTTATTTTCATACTTCCTATTAATCTCCTTCTTCCCTTTAATCTTTTGTTAAATCTGTTAACATGCACTGAAGGCTGTTTGTACAGAAGCCTTCTCCTTGAAAATCATGCCTATCTTAGGGTTTTTACTGGAGGCAAAGATAATAAAAACAACACATGAAAATGCTGAGGGAGAATATTTTCAAAGTGGGAGGGAAGCATATTTCCTTGGTATTTTCCAAAGTGTTCCAACATACAAGACTATTTATGACAATGTAAACAAAAAAGCCAATCTTCCTTGTGAAGAATGCAGAATCATCCTTAATTAATTAAACTCCTACTGTGAGCTCATAAATATCAGGATGTTGAATCACTGTATGTTAATGGAGACTGATTGTTTTTATTATTTATTCCAAGGAAGTAAAGTAAGGCTTCTGAAATTCACAGCAGCAGCAAGTTACAAACATGGTGGAGAGAAATCACATTCAATATGAAGCAAGATGTTAGTAACTACCTCTGAACTCAGTGGATATGATAAGGCTGTGTAAGCCCTGCATTTCCAGGACACACAGCTATGAAGACTCCTAGACTCAGAGCTGGGTGCTAATGCCTCCTCATGTGGCTGTGATGGGAAGGGCTATGGTCCCTTTCTACACCACAAAGCCATGGCAACAACAGTTGTCTGGGACACAGGTCTCTGCCAGTCCAGCCCATGACCAAGCAGAAGGACCTCTTCATCCAAAGCCAGTGCACTCAGGCAAAAGGACAGGCTTTCCTCAAAATAGTACAGGAGAGGGAGCAGGCAGGTTTACAGGACAAACACACACACACACACAAACAAAACCCTGACTGAGGGATCCGGTTTATGCAGATGCATGTGCTGGGATACCATAAAGCTTTGCCTTAGTGGTCTGCCAGCCCCGAAAAGTTCTGATGTTCCTAAGGAGCACAAAGACAATACCAAGACACAATGATTTCTTTTACCTTTTCAGCCATAGGGAAGACATTTGTAATTTCAGCTGGCATCTCTTCTAGCAGGGAACACTGCTGGAAGCAAGAGAAGCTCAGTTCTCAGGAAATAAGTAGAAGCAATTTTAACTAGCCTTATTGCCTATTCCCCGAAACACAGGTCTAGCTGTAGCTAGGAGGGAACTAATGTTGGCAGAACCCCTGGAGGAATGCGTTAAGGCCATCATAACAAATGTGTCTGAGGAAGTCTGTGTGAATCAAGCCCCTTCCCTGCTCTGGCAGAACCAGCCCTGGTGGCACGTCGCCATCAGTGCGCCGGCAGCGTGGAAGGCAGTGGGCTTGCCACACCTCAGAGGATCGCTGCAGGACTCCAAGTGATTATGCTGGAACGGAGAAAAGCCAAAGCCTGGCTCCTCCTTCCTCCTGTGCAGCTTAACAGCACTTGAATAAAAGTGAGGGAAGTTGCCCTTTTTGAACCAGTGCGGCAAGTGCCATTCATTGAGCACACTGGTAGCATCGTGCAGGTGTCAGCGTCGTGAGGGCCTCTGTGTCGATCAACAGTGTTTCCAGTGGTACTCGCTCAGGAGATGGCTACCCTGGTCCCTTCCTTCCTGTTACGGCCCTGGTGCACACAGCTGTAACAGGGGCCAATGGTTGTGGTTTTGCATTGGACCTTTCATAATGTCACATTCGATTACCAGAGCTCCTCTAGAAATGACCATATCTACTGCACTTAACAGGGTGAGACAAATGAGATTATTCACTTAATTCACCCAATTCACTGGAGCTGCTCCCAAACAGCTTTTTGGACAGGTTAATTTTCCCTGGTGTGCTTCACCAGTCCAGTTCACTGTAAGGCCAGAGAGACCTGTGCTAGCTCAGTGGTTAGACAACCCCCGAGCAGCCGGGGAGGCAGGAAGGGACCACTTCTTTCATCAGACAGTGACAGGTTTTGATAGTTCAAAGTGCTCTTGGAACAACAGTGCAAAGCCCAAAGAGTCAGTACTGTAGAGAAACTGTACATTTAAATTCCTTCGTGGTACTAGTGCTGTGAGAACAACATGACACGTGAATGCTACACATCTAAGTACTGCTCCATCCAATACAACAATAAAACTAAAGCTTAGCTGATACCAGGCAAATCTTTATAACATCATTTCTGATGCTGATTCATTATGAAACATTGCGTTGACTCATTTTATAAACAGAATTGATTGACTCTGTGTAGCTTTCGAACAATTATTAGGGTACTTTTTTGTAACATATCATTGTAACTGCAAAGCAGAACTGGTAGATAGCCTGCAAAATTCCCACAAAAGTAAAAACAAAACTCCTAAAAATATCAAAAAGTTATGTAACTGCAAAACTCCTAAAAAACCCCAAACCAAACCTCCTAATTTATAAACAGAATTGATTGACTCTGTGTAGCTTTCGAACAATTATTAGGGTACTTTTTTGTAACATATCATTGTAACTGCAAAGCAGAACTGGTAGATAGCCTGCAAAATTCCCACAAAAGTAAAAACAAAACTCCTAAAAATATCAAAAAGTTATGTAACTGCAAAACTCCTAAAAAACCCCAAACCAAACCTCCTAAAAAATAACAGAAAACTTACATAACTAGAACTCAATTACCTCCTTAGAAATTCACTGTCAATCTAAAAAAGTGAGAACTTAAACAAAGAAGTGTATACTTAGAAATACTGTAGGTGAGCAGTATCATTTCTTTTTCAAGGGAAGATGATTAAGGCTGCATGAAGGATGAAGTATGAAAAATGCATTGGAATGCCTGTTAAAAGAGGTTATCAGAAAATGTGGTGTGTCTTGGATTACGTTCACTCAAAGACTGTCAAGGGCAAGAACTTTAATGGCATAAAAGCACTGAGAAAAAAAGCAGAAGTTCTGGGCCTTGAGAGCAAAATACTCTACCAAGGTGTCTATTAGCAACGGGCAGGGCTCAAAAGATTTGGATGAGCCCTCCAAAATATGACTACGTAAGGAGTACCATAGCTTAATCTCTGAATATTCTTCCAAAATACATTTCAAAACTTCATTTACACTCCTGATGTTTTTCTATTGTTGATTACCATTCATATATGCAAATTCACATAAATTAGGATGATTAAAATGCACCTGCTCCCTGCTGGATGGAACCTTCATTGTAAAACTGAATGAAAAACACAGCTCAAAACAATACTCCTAGAGCTCAGATATTATGGTACTTTCTGAGTGGAAATGGGATATTTACGTTTTCTCTGCACTACTGCTATAACATGACAAAAGAAACTCAGCTCTGTATTATAATCGTATTTTAGTGCCCCAGCTGGAACTATGAAAAGGTTGCTTACAAGTTTAATAGCAGGTGAGAGAAGTATCATCACCTGTAAGTCCTTGAATAGCCTTTCATCCCTGTTTCTAAATTGAAAACAAACCTCTGATTTTTTGAGTCATTAAAACTAATTAAATTAACTAACTTCATTAAACCAAATTTTCTTCCATGTAGTTTGCTCCCCAAAATCTTGTTTTCTTTTTTAACATTTTCAAAATCTGTGTTTTTCCATGGAAACTTATTTAAAAAAAAAAAAAGGTTAACTGTATCTTCAGATTATAACTGAGTTCATTTCCTGGTGAAAGTCACTGTCTCACATTTGTGGAATATTAATTTTGAAGAGGCAGGAACCGTAAATGTGGGGTCTGTTTCCCTACAATATATAGCCAATGTATGTTAATGGCCATTACTTTACTTTTCCACTTAAGCAAGCTATAATAACAATACTTAAGACAAGTCTGTCATCTTGGGGACATGTTTTCAGTTATCTGCGGAAAGAACAGATAGACATTCACCTCTTGATCCTGCAGCTATGCTAGCCTTTTTCCATTAAAACTTTCCAGAGTTCCTGCCAAAAGCAATTGTGCAATTGAAGGTGAACAGAGTTTATCCACTTTTACTTGGGCAATAGAAATTTTAGCCACTTTGCACAGCCTGGGAAACAAAACATGTGAGTTTATCTACCTTTTTATGTACTGCTAAGATACTAGTTTCCCAGTATATCCTCACCAACACTAGCAATGGTGAAAAGGTCAAGTGGACCATGCACTCTTTAGGAATTGTCTTTGTGAATATTGTGTTTTCTAACCTGCCTTATACCACATCAGTAATTAAACTGCTGCTGGAATATCTGGAATATTCAATAAGGAAACAGTCTAAGTGGACAGAGTAATAGCTTACCAAATTTCAAGTTCCTTTTGTAGTCATAGAGGAAGTACTTTTTCATCTCTTTAGTCAACACTAAGCCTGTTATTTTGTCTACAGCATTGCTTAGCATTTCTTTACAATCCAGGTATCCCTGTAGGAAACTCATATGTAGATCCTGTCCTGCCCTTCCAACTCATGCAGAATGAACATATAACACACCAAAGCCTCGAGCAATTGCATGAAAGGTCAAAGTTTTCCAACAAAACCAAAAACCTTTCATAGAAAAGGAAAGAAATTCCATATTTCTATGATAAATGATCCCTGACTGTCTAGATTTAGTTTTGAGACAGGCTGAGGAGCTGCTTCATAATGGTGTCTTCTTTGAGTCACCCTGATAGATGGGTTATACATATTTACTGCAGTACCGGTACTCTCTTCAGTGTATGATGGCATGGCCTATTATTCTATCCTGTCTTAACAGGCGTATAAGCATATTCTTGCAAGAGTAAATCTATGGCATGCAATGGAACTATTCACATGTTTAAAGTTAGATGCATGCCAAAGTGTTTTGCTCCATCAGGGTCATGTATTTTTCCTCTCTTTGCATGGGAACACAGTGGGTAATTTTGCGTGTGGTGGGATTTCAAACATCCTGTTTTAAGCACTGGGTCCTTTTCTAGGTACTTTCAAACTACAAAGGGCCAGTTATAAAGGTGCTTTATCAAAGTTACTAACACTTAAAGACAGGGTTCTTGAACAGAGAATATCCTTACCCAGTGCATTCACTCAATAAGAAAAGTCAACCAGAACATCCAGAAGAAGTAACAGTGGACATGAGATGTTAGTGGAATGAAGAATTTAGGACTGGGAGACAGACAACAGGAAAGTTAAAATACTTCCTCAGTTTGAAAGTTTTGGTGTCTTTTTCCATCCACTCTCAGCAATCTTTAACAGATGTGCTGCAAACTGGTCTTTTTTCACTTCCTGTGCCTGCTATAGATGTCCAAATTTCCAACAGTTGCAGTGTAGCAATGCCTAAGAAGACATCACTGTTCTCCAGAAAAGTTAGGAAAAGTAATTGTCACAGCATCTGAAGCTGTGGATGCAAGCCCTCTTCTAACCTGTGTGCTGCCCCTCCCAGCCCATGCCCAACTGGTCACTGGCATCCTGCTGGAGGTTACCCCCCCACATAGCTGTTAGCAGATACCCTTACGTGATCACTCCCTGACCTGTCTCCATCATTACTTAAACTATTTAATCCAGCTCATTTTACTGGAAATGGGCTAGGGAGTGTTCATACAAGCAACAACAAGCAGCTGGAGGTGGAAATCTCTTTAGCCAGTAGAGATGTTCTAGGAAGAGCTCTTGTCTACAATCTAAAGTACTAAATCTGAAGTAATACTTGTAAATATTTTTATCTTTAGTGGCCAGCATTGTCTCTATCCAGGAATTTTTATTATCCCTGTCACCGCAGTATCTGAGTCCCTCCTAGCTATTTACATCCAAAGCACTGATAGCCTTTCTTGTGCCAGCTTTCCTAGTCTGTAGGCAGGCACCCTGCCTGCCCACGGTGCCTGCCCCTCATGTTGCTGTGAGCAAGACCCGCACGGCCAACCGTAAGTACCTCTGCAGGTGTGTTCTGCAAATTAAGCAGGATGGGAGCTCAGGATACAAGTTGCATTTGTATTAGTGGGAGCATAACAGAAAACGTAATTGATTCACCTAATTACAATATCCCTCACCCTTGTTTGCTGACTTACAATTGATACAACGTATCAGCCAGGAACTAGTAACACTGGGTGCATCTTGTAATATTGACTCTCTTCTCCAAACTATTCTCGATCTATACCCAGTTTTTCAGAGATTCAGTGGATTCAGATGGGAATTATATGAGTCCATCAGCAATTAAGGGAGGAAAAAAAGTGCCTTGATGAGGAATCCAACCCCATCACTAATGAGTGTTTCTTCTGAAAGCCTGTGAGCCTTCTCAGGCAGAGCTGCCTTTGGGAGAGTGATTAGCATCCTTTGATGGACTAAGATCTTAAAACCACATGTTCTAGGAGATAAGTTTCTCCCCGTGTTCTGACACAATTTTGATGTTGTTTCTTTTTGTTTTGGTTTTTTTTTTAAGAGAAAGTCAGTTTTAAGCTACATGGCCCCTATCACCTAGTCTTATGGCTTCAAACATACATTAAAATTACCTGGAATTTCTTGCAAATGGTGCTTCACATCTTTTAACTTAAGGTTTCATAAGAATCAGATCAGTGAGTAATTTTTGGATGAAAACCTGGTGTCATTCAAATTTAGTAATCTGGAATTGTGTTTTCCTGGGGCTAATGTTAACATATTCTGTTCTTGAATATGCTCCTCTCATTTCACTGTGTTGTTTTCAGTGCATTATAAAAGCACTTTTGCACTCCAGATTAAGCACTTTTGCACTCCAGATTAAGCACTTTTGCACTCCAGATTAAGCACTTTTGCACTCCAGATTAAGCACTTTTGCACTCCAGATTAAGCACTTTTGCACTCCAGATTAAGCACTTTTGCACTCCAGATTAAGCACTTTTGCACTCCAGATTAAGCACTTTTGCACTCCAGATTAAGCACTTTTGCACTCCAGATTAAGCACTTTTGCACTCCAGATTAAGCACTTTTGCACTCCAGATTAAGCACTTTTGCACTCCAGATTAAGCACTTTTGCACTCCAGATTAAGCACTTTTGCACTCCAGATTAAGCACTTTTGCACTCCAGATTAAGCACTTTTGCACTCCAGATTAAATTTAGAGGAAAGTAACACTCTTCTTCAGTGTGAAATTTATGTGTTTGGTTGTTTAGGACTGTCTGTACTATGAAAGGGAACTTCCAGGTATGATGTGTATCAGTAAATCCATGCTTTGTGAACTGGGTATGTGCCAACAGCCCCAGGTATTAAAGAGCTTGTCTTCTGTAAAAAAAATGGAGTTCTGAGCTTTCAAAGAATATGGAGTTTCCTGCACCAAGTTAGATTTCCTTTATTGTATTTCATGTGACAGTTCCATTAAAAGAATGGCAATGACAGTGTCTTTGCCACCATTGACTGATTGTCAGGGAAAAGAATGAAAGGAAAAAAAACCCCATAGATGAAATATGTCAGTCATGTCAAAGACACCGCTAAGAGATATGCAAATGCTATCCTTTCTGTAGGAAGTACTGCAAATCATATAAAATAGAACAAAATTATAGTTAAGACATCCTTCTTAGCCCAAAATAATTTATTTCAAATCATTGTTCCTTTTTTACTCTATGATACACTGTGCTAAATTACCACTTCTTCCTTTATATTACCATTTCTCAGAAATATCCTTGCCAGTTGTAGTATCCATTTCTCCCTTATTTTAATTTCCGTAGATATTTACGCAGCCATAGTCGCATAACCTTATTGCTAGGAAGACTCCTCTACTCCTGTTGGTATCAAAAGGGAAAAACACTAAGATAGGAAGTTTCACTAGCTCATTCTTTAAAAGTTCCCTGTATCATTTTAGTTTACTATCGCCTTTTGGTTTGTATTTTTACGGGCACTGCCAGAAATGTACCACGCTAAACCTGACAGACTACTATCAACGCACTGTATTACAAGCAAATCTTCTTCATCACTTTAACCATGTGATCTGATGTTACTTTGAGAAAAGGAATAAAGAAAAGAAAATAGCAATGAGCAGTATGAAAGTACTAATTAATAAAAGCAAACGACCACAGTAAAAACTACCTTAGCCCTCAGCATTGACTCTTCATGGGTTTGGATAGAAATCCTCTTCAGACCAGCACAGATCATCTTTCTTAGTGTCACAGCTCATTTTCCAGCTCATCACATTATTAGCTGTGAGAGGATACATAACCTCCTCATAATACTTCTGCCTGTTTTGGCCTTTTAACAGAGCAATAAGCGCATTCACTAACAAAGATGAGTAAAACAAGGCTGATGGCTCTCTCTCTTCAGAGAATAATTCAAAAAGGTTCAGACTCTTCCTCAGTTTATGCAGCCAGAGCAGCAGTTAGAGATCTTCCAAAGCACCTGGAAAGGACCTTACTTCCTCAGGGGCTACAGCCTCATTCCAAAGCATGTATCAGTATCAAACTGGATTTTGAGACTGCTTGGCAATAAATACAACAGGTATTGCAGACAAATATTTTTCAAACACTAAGCAACTGAAATGCTACAAATATTGAGCCAGGTCTTTCACTGCTCTCAAGAACCTAATTTTGCTCTTTATTAACTCAGAAGAGCAATTCTAGGCTCTACTTCTGCAAGTGTCTTTCTTACAGGTTTATTTTGCACGCACTTCATAAAAAAACCCTGATCTTAATGGTATTTTTGCAGTATCTGACAGTGCTGTATTTTCCAAACTGGTAAGGATTTAATGCATTACAGGAAGGTGATTAATAAATCCTGTGATTCTACAAGTATACCATGCACTTCTTCCTGAAGTAAGAAGCTTGAATTATTTTTTTGTATTTATTGAGGAGCATTAATGAATATGACTCTTTACGACATTTCCAGGAAAGGTGGAACAGGACAAAAAAGGGTCCATTCTCTGTAAACAGACATTAGTTCATAAATAGTTTCAGCAAAGAGAACAGTTTGTCCATTCTTCTCCTGAGAAGTGGGTCGGAATTGTCACTGCTAACCTAATCCCTACGGCTCAGTCCAACCGCCTTGCATTACAAAATGTATCTGAAAAGTCAGACTGTACCAAACTGCCTGATTGCTCTCTATATTTGAGCTGGAAAATCAGCAGAGGAAGCCACACTTATGGAACTAGCTGGGACTTCTGGACCTCATGAAGTCCATGTGCAGGAAGGGATGAGGACAAAGAGCAGGACAACTTCAAGAAGCTCCAGAAGGCTCAGAAAAAATAAAGTCACATTTGAAAAATGTACCTAAGTAGAGCATCATTTCAACTACTCAAGACAGGCAGAGCTATGAAAGCTGTCGCAGACATCTGACCCGACTGTGGACACAGAACTGCATGGATCTTGTGCTCTTTGCAGCTTTCCCTTATACAGTAGTGGCCTCTAAGGCTACATTTGTTCTAGTACAGCCAACAGTGGCAGAGTTTGGTTTCTTGCCATGAAGGCAAGTGGCGTGGTTTGACCATACCCACATTATTAAGCTTTCCTAGCTTCCCACAAGGGGCTTCATCCACACTGCCTGGGTGCAGAGCAAGTGCTGGCTGGTCTGTGCCTGACCCGCGCTGGGGAGCATCCTAACAAGCTGGCAATAAAGACAACCGTGACCCTGTGCGTGAGCCCATGACCTCTCCCTGCTTAAGTCTAATATAGACATAGCCTGTGTGTAAGTTTACTCCGAGGTACTTTACTTCTGTGTATACTTTCATTTACTTCACTGGAATTACCGAGACAAATAAACTCATATAGAGGCATAAAAGTTTTTAGGATTATGACCTACGTGCATCTTGTAAACTGATGGTAGATTATAAGCAGTTAGCTTCCAGTGCCTCACAGTGTGTGGAAGACATCGTGCACTTTGGTTTTTGTCAGTCCTCTTGCAGCTTGCCAGCGTTTTCAAATCTAACATTTTTATTTGTCGTTTAAACTTGGGAATGAATTAAAAGGAGTTAGGAGGAGGAAAGAATTCTTTGCTGAAGAAAACATAAATGGAAAAAATCATGTAAAAAGAAAGAGATAAAGGATATCTAAATAGAGATGTAAGAGGAGAGAAAAAACATCTGTGAGGCTGACTATTCAGTGACTTCAATCCACATTAAATTGTCAGGCAATCAATCACACTGTATAAAATTCATGAGGTTGGTAATTCCTTTCTATATAACCACCCAACAGCATAATTCATTAGTACAGTGTCAGTGCCCTCCCCAACCACTATCTGATTCACTCCATAGTCTATCTGAAATGTAATATCTGAGTTCAACTTGCACAAACCCTGCAAAAAGCTATTCAACCATTTTTACGTACACATAAACAGGTTCAAGCTGTGTTTTCTTGTTATGTTCTGTTTCTACAGCTCTTGCAGCAAATTAGTTTGCTGTGACCATTACTCTAATATTTGCACTATAGTTGCACTTAGAAATTCCTATCCAGATTGGACTCAGTGGTGTTAGTAAACAAACAGAAGGCAAGAGAGTCCCTGAACCATAAAAAGTTTACAAGCTAAGGAGATGTGCCAGGCAAAGGGAAGAAGAGAGGAAGCACAATACTGATATTAAAATGAGTACTCAACTTAAAAGAACAAGAAATAACTTCCCTGACAGTCACAAACAATTCCAACATCTGGATCCCAGTCTACTGCTAAAATCAAAAGCTACTTATGCAGCCATGGAATTAGTCCAAACAATGATATTGACGTGAATATTATGGACTTGTGCAGAAAGCGCATTTCAGACTGTGCTTCACAGGAAACCCAACTTTGAGAGTTATGATCAAGAATTAGGGAAGAGAATATGATTCCTCTGAGTGGCAAAAATCATGCATGTGCCAGACAACTTTTCCCCACAGTTGAGCTCTGGCATGTTAATGCTGGTCACGCAGCATCAGCTGTGCTTCCCTGCACTGCACCTCTTCTGCAGAGACAGCATCTCACCTCCCTGCTGAGCTGCGAGCTCCGGCACAGGAGAGGTGGCACTGTAAACCACTGTAAAACAGAATATACTCCCTATTCCCTCAGTCCCTCCATACACAGGCACACGGAATCCTCAGCACTGAAGCACTGGGCAAGAGCTGGGTGCAGGGAGGGTGAAGCAGGGAGCCAGAGCCATGCACTGCCTCCCCGCCACGGCGCTATGCACCTAAGGATGGGAAGCACAGAGGCCCCGGCATCGCTGACAGACTCCCTCCTGGATCCCAGGTAATAGCAGAGGGGAAGGGAGTGACAGAAGACAACAAAAAGAAGCGCTGCCAGATGGTTTATGGTACAAACCTCCCCCCTCTTTCATCTCCCAGACCTACAGTGCTGCTGGGAATGGAGGGGGCAGGGAAGAAGATGAGGCTGTGGGTGGGGGACTCACCCAGAAGAGGCTGGAAACCACTGATGCAATGAACTCTTCTTAGTAACAAAGCATAAAAGAAAGATTATCTTCAGCAATCACTAAGCAAATGAATTTTGAATAGGGAAGAAATACAATAAATTCACAGATAATTCCACAGTAAGGGGAAAAAGTTTGTCAGGTTTTTTTTCTCATCAATCATTTGCCTGGCTTTGTTCAATACAGGCACTTCTGCAAATAGCATTTACTAATTATCTTTCATCAGCAAGATCAATCACACAGCCTTTGTCTTTTTCTAAGACTGGCCCTGCAAATTCTCTTAATCTGCAAGTAATTTGAGAAATCTTAATTTTCTGTTATTAAAGCGAGTGCAATATCCCTGAACTATATTTTTTAGCCTATGAGGGCTGATGCTTCCCATCAGAGGAATAATTTCAGTTCAAAAGCTGCAGATTTTGCTGTTGTTTCTACATTTCATTTTGTGACAGAAATGAGAGAAGCGAGTGTGCCCGTTTGAAAGCTCTCCTCTGAAAAATTCAGGTTATAGAGAAAGTGAGGTCTCTGCATTAAATTACACTTTCTTGTCCTTTTAAGGTAGGTCTTCATACCTACTAAAGTGAGAAACAGTCTACTTCCCCACTTAGACAGGGATGGTTGTGTGGTTGTGCATGCACAAACATCTCAGTGTTATGTCTCAGTTTTGTGTATTTTCCAAAAAGAGGATCTACAGCAGCACAGGCTCCCTCTCACTGGGCTCTGCATCAGCCGCGTGCTGGCCTCAGCATAAGGGAGTCACCACCGCTCCTGCCTCCAGCTTTCTTCAGGCTGAAGCCTAAGTCCTGCCTGCAATAAGGGAGCGTGTGAACAGAGTAAAAAATTATTAAGCAGATTTTTCCCCTGAAAAATGCATTTTGCAAAAAAGCTGAAAGGCTTCACATTTGCTTCAGTGAAAGCCCCAAACAGGAAGATTTTAAAATCCTGGGCAGCAGTATCCCTGCTGGTGAGTGAGGTCGGAGAAGACGTCACACCCCACTCACCAAGCAAGCGACTTCATGGAGCTCCTCAGCTGTGTTTATCTGTATCCCAAGAGCTGTGGGAAGCTCTTATGCCCATTCCCTGCCATTGGAGACATCGTTTCCGGCAAGCTGTTTAAAACCCTTGTTGAGGCAGATGTACCAGGCTGTCACACGCTGCAATTCCTCACGGTTTGTCATCCAAGCAGCTGTGGAGTGTTTTGTTTGTGGGTTAAAATTAGGAGCTGTACACTCAAGTGCCAGGGCTTTTTTAAACACTATTTTTGTTTCCAGGGAGGTAAACAAGAAATACCCTCTTGAATCTCTCAGCTTATTGCAACTGGTGTGAGTGACATGCAGCAAAAGCTTGGGCTAGCATATGGCAAATACAGAAATCTCTTTAGGTTTGAAGAGACCAAAATGTTTACTGCTCTTTTTTGTGAATAAATAACAGAATCAAGAGATCGATAAATGATTTCTGAAGGAGGCATGCAATGGTCCTGAAAGTGCTATGGTTAAGTGTGTTTCAGTGTCATTTTTCTTCTAGTCAAATGGTTTATTTGTTAAAAGGCACCACAGCTACACTGGTCACTCATTTACCAGTGTCATGCACTGACCAAGCTCCTTTATTGAGGTGCGCTTCATCCTTTCTGCACTGCCAATAAACCATATTATGTTCTTACTGCACCTGCCCATAGAAATCATCCCAGCTAAGTCCTCACTTTTCACAAGAACTACTTGGGAGATGACTGTATACCTATGTCAAAACAAGCTCCTTTAGTTTTAATTAGCTTCCCAGGCACAGGCTGGCAGGATGCCGCATGTCTATTTTGCGTATTTCTACAAACACAGAAAAATCTTTAACATAGACATTGTGGGCAACACTCTGAAATAATAAAGGGCATGGGTAAGATTCCTGCAAACCTTAGGCTGTAGCAGGATGTTTGACATTTCACCAAGTGCTCAACTTTCTGACAGCCTCTAAGCCATGAATCACTGCCAGTTGGGAGACCGTTCTGGGAAGTATCCATGCTACCTTTCTCTGTTCCTCCTCTCCTCCCTGTGCCCCCCTCTGGGCTAGAAGAGAGCCAGGCTAGGGGAATCTTTGCTAATCCATGGTGGACCTTCAGTGCACACATGTGAGTGAGACAGAAGCTGGCAGAGTTCTCCTGCATCCTCTTACAGTCCCTTGTCCCCACTCCCACCGGCCACAGCTGCCTGTGCCAAATTTCATTCTACCAGCCATCAAGGTACTCGGCATGGATGGCAGTCTGCACTCTGCATCCTTAGGCACCCAGTACTTTCACAAATCCCAGCCCAAATTATTTCTATGGCACATGCACAAATGTTGCAAAAGAGCAGAGAAATAAATCTATTTTTTCTTGTCTCAGAGAGCTCCAGAGCCACTTCGACATCCTTCCTCACTTAGGACTGTGCTTCAGGCTTCAGTGAACAGTCCCATCTACTAACAAATTTGTTAAGGTATGCCTGGCATAGTTAAAATTACCCCGAAATGGGAGAATTTCTTATTTTATGGACAATCCCCCAGGTTCCTCTGGGATCAAAAAATGGATTATCTTTCAAAAAATGTAATGTAGAAGAGGAACGCAGTCCCCTACAGCATGCAGCTATGTCAGAAAAGCATTAACTCCAAAGGGCGTCTGTCTGCTCAGCACTCAATGCCACTTGCCACAGCATTCTTGGAGCACAGGCCTTACAGACAGGCTTTGTACAAAATGCTGTCCTGCTTCACTGAGACACAGAGGCTGGCAGGAACGCACCTAAAACAGACTACCTTGGATCCTGGCAGCCATAGGACTGTGCCGGTTCAGAGTTCAGTGCAGGCTACAAAGCCCACCCTAAGCAGGGTGGCAACTTCTAGCTGAGCAATTTGCTGGCACAGCAACCTGGGCAGCAGCAGGCAAGATCACTCTTTTACGTTGCTTTGGGATGAGGGCCATTTACACAAGTTACAGTCACAGTAGCCACTGCAATGTATATGTACATGTAGGGGTTGGCACTGTCCAAAGTCATCCCTTCCATACCCCTCCGTGGGGAACCACCTCTGAGCATGAGGGTAACAGTAACAAGTCATCCCTCTTAAGACATAGTCGTCTCTTCAAAAATCATTTTGGCTTTCTGAGTCATCCTTTCCTCGGATGATTCTGACTCAGAGCAGGGGAAGTGTGAAATGTATCTGCTAAAATGCATTTTTTTTCCTGAGGAAAAGATGGAGAGTCCAGTCCCACAAAAACAGACTGAATTTTTTTTCTTGAACTATTGATAAACGTTCAGAGGAAGGATCTGACTGAACACCCTGGAAACTGAAGTAATCAGCTTTTCTGTATAAACTGAGCTGCTAGCATCACACTGGAAGGGGTTTCAGTAATCAAGCGATAGCTTGCAGCTAAATACGACTTGATTAGATATATAATCTGGTCCAGATGAAGCTGGGAGCTCTCCCACTGTTTTATTCATGCAATTCCTACCTGCAGACATTGGGTCACTGATTCTGTATTCTGATGTAAAAGGGCACAATAAAGACACAGCTTGTAAAGAGTCACCTACAGAGGACAGGTGTTAATTTTGATATTAAAGGCTGATTTTCTGCAGTGATTTGAAAGGCATACCATATGCACATGGGGTACCTCAGATGAATGAGTCTCTAAGCACTGTGACAATTTTCCAGAGACACAATTCCAGAAGGGATCTGACTCACCCACCTTGCTTGGCTCTGTGGAAATATTTTTTAGATTTAGAGATGCAGCACAGCCCAGTTGTTAGGAAATGGTCCAGGGAGTCATTCTCATTGCTTCACATGAGGACATACCATAGTCTAGCCCTGAAGTTAGGCTGGTTTGAATAAAAAATCTCAGGGTCAAAGTCTGCCAGCCACCTTGCTCGCACCACCCATTTAGAGGGAAAGGTACAGATCAGAGTGAATTAATGTGACAGAATTGGACCATAAATTAACTTCTGATGTACTAAAATGTTCTAGTGTAAACAAAAGTCTTCCAGGGACTCTGGCAAGGGCAAAGTAGAGGTTATTTCTAAATGCAATAGTAGAGATGATACATAGTTTGGCATTCCTGAAACCTGATGCTTGAATTTGTCTCCAAAACTTGCACAGCTAGAAGTTCAGGCCTGGTTCAAAGGAAAAGAACTTTTTCATCGCCCTATGTAGGGTTGTTTAAGATCCTTTTTCTTGCCTCCCACATGATATATTCCTTCATACTATGTGCAGATCCTACTTGGATGGAGACAATAAAACCAAACAAACCATGAAATCTTGCTGAGTTCAAAAACATCTTTCCAGTATTATCCTGAACTTCATGAGACATTATCACAGAACTGCTGCTCTGACACTGCAAGTATATATCTCTGGAGTAAAAGACTGAAAACATGTCTCCTGTTCTTAAGTACCAAACACAGATTAGACATTTCCTTGGAAATCAGAATATGTGAGTCAAGTTCTGTCTTTGGATGGAATGCTGCAGTCAAAGAAGTCATGGCAAAACAAAGAAGTAAGCAAGTTTTTCAATCAAGTTTAAAGTGTGCATTATTTACTGTCCTGGTTTTGACAGGGATAGAGTTAATTTCCTTCCTAGTAGCTGGTACAGTGCTGTGTTTTGGATTTAGGATGAGAACAATGTTGATAACACACCGATGTTTTAGTTGTTGCTAGGTAATGCTTACACTAGCCAAAGGACTTTTTAGTTTCCCATGCTCTACTGACTGAGAAGGCTGGAGGTGCACAAGAAGCTGGGAGGGGGCACAGCCAAACTGGCCAAAGGGACATTCCATACCATG